>NW_023994822.1:135000-222350 GCF_015586225.1 Lucilia sericata | reverse complement strand
GTAAAGAATTTTCTTCAAAAATTTAATTAATTACAAATTTTCGCGAATTTTTTTTTTAAAATGATCGGATAAGTTTTATAAATATCTATTTGTATCGAGAAGTTCCCGAGATTATTTCTTTATAGCAAATTTATTAAGTATTTATATAAAAAGCTATAGGTGTTGAACTTTTGATCTAACTTCGTGAAATCTATGCCGATAGTTTTTGCTGCAAAAAACCCTATTCCAAAAGCACAGACTTTTTAAATGTGAGAGTTTAGAGTGCGTATGTGTATAGTAATGTAGAAAATATTCTTGTTGCTAATGCATGGATTTACAGTTAAGAACAACTAAATAGCACAGCACTTAAAAAACTTCTAAATATAATTTAAAATTTTGAAAAATTTATAGAAATTTCAATAAAATATCCTAGAATTTTAAAAGTTCGTTTTCTCTAAAGATGCATCTTTAGTCGACAATTCTAATATTCTCTCCAATTTTGCTATTTTCTTACTCTTGGCTATAACTTCCTGAGTATATTGTTCTTGCAAACCTAAACTGTGTGGTGGTTGTTGTTATTGTATGTATTATAGTTTAAAATCTAAAGTTTCGACAGCAAAATAATCCTTGAAAGTAGTTGATACATTTTTTTGTTGTTGTCTTCTTCATTTTGAAACCCAAGTACATTAACATTAGAGGCAAGCAGTCAGGCAGGCAAGGCAGGCAATAGTGATACTTTTCACCTTTGATCCTAATGACAGTCTCCGTACAAAGGTGACAATATAATACACAACATTTTTTGTTGTTCTTGTTAGAAAGTTTTTCCTATTTTTCCTCTACTAGTATTTGTAGTAAAGTAAAATAAAACTTTGTGGCAGTTTTTTTCTTAGATAAGGTTCTTTCTTTAAAGGATCTTTTCATATGTATATATTGTTGAAAGCAAAGGTGGAGTTTGGAAGTTTATTTTATGGCGTGTAAAGAAAAATATCATTTTGGTTTTAAACTTAAGATTTATACTTATTTGAATGAGCAAAGAAGTTGTTGGAAAAGTCTCATTATTAATAAGAAAAAAGTTTCTTACAAATGATGAGACATTTTTTTTAAGGAGGAAATATATAATAAGGGCTATTTATTAGTAAACGGGATAAGAGTTTTTAAACAGGACAATTAAGCTAAAATCTTAGTATTATTTTATATAAGATCGTGGTATCATTAGTTTCGACAATTATTAAATATGAAGTTTTTAATGTAAAATGTGGGTTCGAAGGACCATTTTTTTTTTTAAGAAATCTAATCAAATTAAACTTTAACATTCTCTATTTTTTTAACCTAAATTCGTCTAAATTCTAACATATAATTTGGACTATAGTCTGTATTATAGTCTTATACTTAATCTGGAATATAGTGTGGACTATAGTCCTGCCTATAGTATAGACTATAACTTGTAAGAACTATGTTTTGTCTATAGTATGAAATATAACCTAGTCCGGACAAAAGACTATATATGTATATGTAGTCTGGTCTATGATTTTCTCTACGAAGTAGGAACCTAAAGACTAAAGCCTGTACTGTAGTCTGAACTTGAATTTGTTCTATAGTCTGGACTATAGTCTAGTTTTTAGCCTGGACTATAGTCTATTCTAAAGTCTAGTCTATATTCTGGATTATATAGTCTATAGTCTGGATTATAGTCTAGTCTGGTCTATAGTCAAGGCTATAGTATGGATTTTAATGTAGTCTATAGTCTGGACTATAGTGTAGTCTATAGTATAGACTATAGTCTAGTCTATAGTCTGGATTATAATCTAGTATGTAGTCTAGTCTATAGTCTGGACTTTAGTCTAGTCTATAGTCTGGTCTATAGTCTAGTCTATAGTCTGGACTATAGTCTAGTCTATAGTCTGGACTATAGTGTATTCTATAGTATAGTCTATAGTATAGACTATATTCTGGACTATATAGTCTATAGTATAGACTATAGTCTAGTATATAGTCTGAATTATCATCTAGTATGTAGTCTAGTCTATAGTCTGAACTATAGTCTGGACTATATTCTATTATATAATCTGAACTATAGTCTGGTCTAGTCTATAGACTAGTCTACAGTCTGGACTATATACTGGACTATAGTCTGAGCTATAATCTTGTCAATAGGTTGGACTATAGTCTAGTTTAGAGTCTGGACTATATTCTTGTCTTCCATCTGGACTACAGCCTAGTTTGGACTATAGTCTTGTCTATAGTCCGGACTGGAGCCTAGTCTATAGTCTGGACTGGAGGTTAGTCTATAGTCTGGACTATAGTCTTGTCTATAGTCTGGACTATAGTCTGCCCTATAGTCTGGACTATAATCTTATCTATAGTCAACAATATAGTCTTGTCTATTGTCTGGACTATAGCCAAGTCCATAGTCTAGTCCATAGTATGGACTATAGTCTAGTCTATAGTCTGGACTATAGTTTAGTCTATAGTCTAGTCTATTGTCTGGACTATAGTCTAGTCAATAGTCTGGACTATAGCCAGACTATACACTAGACTATAGTCTAGTGTATAGTCTGGACTATTGTCTAGTGTATAATCTGGACTATAGTCTAGTCTATAGTCTGGACTATAGCCTAGTCTATAGTCTAGACTAAAGTCTTGTCTATAGTCTTCACTATAATCTAGTCTATAGTCTGGGCTATAGTCTAGTCTATAGTCAAGACTATAGTTTAGTCTATAGTCTGGACTATAGTCTAGTCAAGACTATAGTCTAGTCCATAGTATGGACTATAGCCTAGTCTACTGTCTGGATTATAGTCTAGTCAATAGTCTGGACTATAGTCTCGACTGTATTCTAGTCTATTGTCTGGATTATAGTCTAGTCTGGTCTGGACTATAGTCTAGTGTATAGTCTGAATTATAGTCTATAGTCTGGGCTATAGTCTTGTCTATAGCCTGGACTATAGTCTTGTCTATAGTCTGTTCTATAGTCTTATCTATACTTTGGACTATATTTTTGTCTATAGTCTGGACTATAGTCTAGCTCATAGTCTAGACTATAGTCTTGTCCGTAGTCTGGACTATAGTCTATTCTTTTCAGTATATTCAGTAGTGACTTTAACTGAAAATTTTGGAAATATTATTATGTAGTTTTAAGTCAATTGCTCCGGGTTCGAAGAACCATTAGTTCCTTGTTCGGAATATTAACTAAATATTTGATATATTGCTACTTTTTCTTTTAAATTAAATTAAATTTCTCTTATTATTTGTAGTTTGTAGTACTTATCATTTTCTCAATTATTCACCTAAGTAAAGTGTCTTAACCTCAAATATTTCCATTTTAACCATCACCCTAATCTCTTTTTTTTTCAAATTCCCCTGAAACATGCAACAGTTTTTCTCTGGCTTAGTTAAAGTTGTAATCGTTGTATGGCTGTGTGTGTGTGTGACAACCACATAATCCAAAAGGACATAAGAGGTGTTACAATCATGCCATAAACTAGATTGCAGCAATTTTTTATTTTCATTCTTCTAACTTCGGTTTCTTAAGTTTCTTTTAGAGTAAAAGTTTTCATTTAGGATTTTTAGTTTTTAGTCAGAGAAATCAACAATTTTGTTGTAATGAAAACTTATAAGTTTCCAACAACAAGACGGTGTGTTTTTTGAACTTTTTAAGATATTAAAAGAACTTTAGATTTGACTTTGCTTTTCTTATACATATATTTTCACAAAATTAATGACATTTGACAGGAGGGTATGTAATGTTAGAAGAATTGAAAAAGTAGATAAATTTTGATGCAATAGAGAAAAATTTAGAATTTGAGAGAAATTTTTCTTATGTAATAAGATAAGTAGCAAATTAAAGAAAATATAGTATTTTAAGAGATTTTACGGTTCGAAGGACCATCCATAATTGCACTATTAAATGGAAAGTGCGAAATATTATAGACTTTACCTCTTTTAGAAATTCTTAGGAATAGGAATTTCAGATGTTATTTCCTTTTACTTAAAGAAACAATTTTAATAACTTTAAGGTTCGAAGGACCATAATTACCTTTTTGGAAGATTAAACAAAATGACAACAAACATTTGAAAATACAATTTAATTTAATAATATCATTCCAACATCAATCATAATTTTCTATCTGTCATCTAACTATTAAAATATGTTTTCATATCCTGAAAAAACATTTGACACATTTAAATTAGATACAATTGTACTCAAAACTAGTACATGTTTTGCCAATATCTAGCAGGAAGATGGTGTGCTAAGTTTGAGGCCTTAAAAGGGAATAGAGTTTTTAAATTCTGCCAAAAAAATAGAAAATGTTATTTCGAACTGAGATTATTATGGTCCTGGTTGGTTCGCAGGACTCGAAAATTTTTAAAAATATAGTTTTCTTAACTGTTCTAGAGTCTTTTTTTAACTATATTGCTAGTTCTTATGACTCTTTAAATTAAGTCTGGTTTGAAGGACCATTTCGAAAAGTATACGTTTTAGTAAGTTTGATATTATCAAGACTCTCTTATGGAGTCTTGCTACGTATTCTACGCTATGTAATGTTCTTCTTAAATTAAGTCTGGTTTATAGGACTACTTTTTTAAGTTACAAAAAGCTTTAATACTCTGGAAATATAAAATAAATTATGGTTTCCCTTACTGTTTTTGAGAACTTTTACTTTAGACTGATGGTTCACATGGCCACGTGTTGTCAATCTTAAATTTAGTCTAGTTCGAAGGACCATTTAGAAAACATTCTGATATGTTTTAATATTCTTGTTATAATCATTTATCTAATCTTTCTAGTGTTTTGTTCTAGAGAATAGAAGCATTTTTGATTTAAATATTCTTTTTAGAAGAAGTCTGGTTCGAAGGACCATTTTCAACATTTTCTGAAACGCTTTAGTTCTATAGATATTTACCATTTATCTAACAGTTCTACAAGTTTTTGTGACTTTGAGTCAAAGTATATACATTTAAATATTCTTTTTAAATTATGACTGGTTCACAGGATCATTTGGAAAAGTTTCTGAAACACTTTAGTTCTGTTGATATTATGTTTATTTAATTCTTCTAGACTATTTTTTCGACTTAGCCTATAGCCTAATCTTTAGTCTGGACTAAAGATCAGGTTCTTATTTTGGTCTATAGTTTGAACTGTAGTCTAGTCCTAAGTCCGGGCTATAGTCTAATCTTTAGTCTGGACGATAGTCTGGGCAATAGTCTGGACTATAGTTTAATCTATAGTCTAGTCTTTAGTTTGGACTATAGTCTATACTGTAGTCTAGACTACAGTCTAGTCTTTAGTCTGGAGTATAGTCTAGTCTTATTCTGAATTGTAGTTTAGTCTTAAGTCTGGGTTATAGTCTAGTCTTTAGTCTGGACAATAGTCTAGTCTATAGTCTGTGCTATAGTCTAGTCTATAGTCTGGGTTATAGTCTAGTCTTTAGTCTGGGCAATAGTCTATAGTCTGTGCTATAGTCTAGTCTATAGTCTGGGTTATAGTCTAGTCTTTAGTCTGGGCAATAGTCTATAGTCTGGACTGTAGTCTAGTCTCAGGTCTGGCTTATAGTCTAGTCTTTAGTCTGGACAATAGTCTAATATATAGTCTGGGCTATAATTTAGTCTTTAGTCTGGATGGTATTTTAGTCTTAAGTCTAGACTGTAGTTTAGTCTTAAGTCTTGGCTATTGCCTCGTTTGGACTGTAGTCTAATCTTTAGTCTGGACAATAGTCTAGTCTATAGTCTGGACTATAGTCTAGTCTATAGTCTGGACTATAGTCTAGTCTATAGTCTGGACTATAGTCTAGTCTATAGTCTGAACTATAGTCTAGTCTATAGTCTGGACTATAGTCTACTCTATAGTCTGGACTATAGTCTAGTCTAGTCTATAGTCTGGACTATAGTCTAGTCTAGTCTATAGTCTGGATTATAGTCTGGACTATAGTCTAGTCTATAGTCTGGACTATAGTCTTGTCTATAGTCTGGACTATAGTCTAGTCTATAGTCTGGACTATAGTCTAGTCTATAGTCTGGACTATAGTCTAGTCTATAATCTGGACTATAGTCTAGTCTATAGTCTGGACTATAGTCTAGTCTATAGTCTGGACTATAGTCTAGTCTAGTATATAGTTTAGTCTATATAGTCTGGACTATAGTCTAGTCTTTAGTCTGGAATGTAGTCTAATTTTAAGGCTGGACTACAGTCTGGACTATAGTCTGTACAATAGTGTAGTCTATAGTTTGAACTATGGTGTAGACTTAGGTCTCTACTATATTCTAGTTCAGACTAAAGTATAATCTTTAGTCTGGGCTATAATCTAGTCTTTAATCAGTACTTTAGTTTAGTTTCAAAAACCAAATAGTTGTTTGATCAAACAAAAATGAATAGTTAATTAAGAATAAGGGTATTGTTGTACTGATTTAAAAGAAAATATAAGTTTGTAGATCGGTGACTATCACGGAAACGATAGGGCTGGTCTTAGAATTTATAAGTTTAATAAAAAAAAAATTATATGTTTATAAATTAGTGAGTTTTAGATATATCCTTGAATATATATATTCTATAAAAGTAATGTTAATAAGCTTTCCTAAACTATAACTCAACTTCTTTTAAGGCTTAAAGCCATTTAGTTATTAAATCCCCATAAATCTATATATAAACCTTAACCATCCTATGTATATATAATCCAAATATTTATACCACTAACTCATACATAAATACTGCTACAACAATATATTATTAATATTTAAACAATTTTTAATTAGTTTATTAAAATAAAATTTAGTTTTTTTATTTATGTAAAACAATAATTTAGTTATTTAATTTCCCTCAAATTTTCTACAATAATTAATGAAAACAATTTTTTAAAAACCCACCACAAAACTCTAATTGAAAAAAAAAACAAACATTAACAACAAAAACACCAATTAAATCTATAAAAATTTAATTAAATTTTCTACAATTGGCTATTTAATAAAGTGCGCCCTATCCTTTTGTTTGAGTCAATAAATTTGTTGAAAAAAAAAAAAAAATAATATTAAATCCTGCTTTAAAAATTTCCAAAAATTTAAATTTAAACATATTTCTTTCAATATAGTTTTTGTTTAAACTTAGTGGTATGAGGAATGCTTTTTTTCACTATTTTTAGAAATTAGTTTAACAAAATCATAAACCATTAAATTATTTATTAAAAATTATAGTTTGTTTTTGTAGTTTTCTAGCGTTAAGCACCATTTCGTATTTAATTCATTAATTAGTTTTTTTTCATTGTTTTATTTAACCTTTGGAAATAACACAAAAAAAAGGATTACACCATTTCCTCTATAGTCTTGTCTATAATCCGGACTATAGCCTTGTTTATGGTCTGGACTATAGTCTAGTCTCTAGTTTGAACTATAGTCAGTCTATACATAGCCATGACAGTAGTTTAGTCTAAAGTTTGGACTATTGTTTAGTCTATAGTTTAGTCTATAGTTTGGACTATAGTTTAGTCTATCGTCTGGACTATAGTTTAGTCCATCGTCTGCACTATAGTTGAGTCTATAGTCTGGGCTATAGTTTAGTCTATAGTCTGCGCTGTAGTTTAGTCTATCGTCTGGACTATACTTTAGTCTATAGTCTCGACTATAGGAAAGTTTATCGTCTGGAATATAGTGTAGTCTATCGTCTGGACTATAGTTTGGTCTACAGCCTGGACTATAGTTAAGTCTATAGTCTGGGCTATAGTGTAGTCTATCGTCTGGAATATAGTTTGGGCTATAGTCTGGACTATAGTTTAGTTTATAGTCTGGGCTACAGTTCTGGAATATAGAGTAATCTATCGTCTGGACTATAGTTTGGTCTATAGTCTGGACTATAGTTAAGTCTTGAGTCTGGTCTATAGTTTAGTCTATCGTCTGGACTATAGTTTAGTATATAGTCTGAACTATAGTTTAGTCTATAGTCTGGAATATAGTTTAGTCTATAGTCTGGACTGTAGTTTAATCTATAGTCTGGGCAATAGTTTAGTCTATAGTCTATACTACAGTTTAGTCTATAGTCTGGACTATCGCTTAGTCTATATATCTATATAGTCTATAATCTGGACTGTAGTTTAGTCTATAGTCCGGACTATTGTTTAGTCTTTAGTCTGGACTATAGTTTAGTGTATAGTTTGGATTATAGTTTAGTCTATAATCTGAACTTAGATTAGTCCATAGTGTGGACTACAGTTTAGTGTATAGAATGGACTACACTGTAGTTTAGTCTATCTTCTGGACTATAGTTATTCTATAATCTGGACTACAAGTTAGTCTATCGTCTGTACTATAGTTTAGTGTATAGTTTGGGCTATAGTCTGGACTATAATTTAGTCTGTAGTCTGTACTATAGTTTATTCTATAATCTGGACTATAGTTTATTCTATAATCTGGACTATAGTTTAGTCTATCGTCTGGACTGTAGTTTAGAATCTAATCTGGATTACTGTTTAGTCTATAGTCTGGACTATAGTTTAGTCTATTGTCTGGACTATAGTTTAGTCTATAGTCTGGACTATAGTTTAGTCTATCGTCTAAACTGTAATTTAGTCCATAGTCTGGACTTTAGTTTAGTCTATAGTCTGGACTATAGTTTAGACTATAGTCTGGACTGTAGTTTAGTCTATAGTCTGGACTATATTTTTGAGTATAGTCTGGACTACAGTTTAGTCTATAGTCTGGACTATAGTTTGGTCTATATAGTCTATAATCTGGGCTATAGTTTAGTTTATAATCTGGACTGTAGTTTAGTTTATAGTCTGGGTTATAGTTTAGTCTATAGTGTGGACTTTATAGTCTATAGTCTGGATTATAGTTTAGTCTATCGTCTGCATCATAATTTAGTCTACAGTCTGGACTATAGGCTATCGTCTAGACTATAGTCTATAGTCTGGACTACAGTTTAGTCTATAGGCTAGACAATAGTTCAGGCTACAGTCTGGACTATAGGTTAGTCTTAGGAAATGGTGTATTTACAATTAAAATTCATAATTTATATTTTTATGTTTTCATCTCAAAAATCCTTTTGTTTTAAAAATTTCATTTGAAAAACCACCTTTTTATATATAAAAAATATATTTTTTACCACATTTACCTTTAGAAAAAAAGCTTGCAAATTGTTGTTGTTGTGATTGTTATAATTTCGTTTTAAAATAAATTACAATTGAAACCATTCTTATTTTTTCGTTCTGTAAAATAGTTAATGTAAAGTGTGTTGTAATTTGAATTTTGATTTGCCAACTAAAGAAAAAAATATATAAATAATACTGAAAAATACAAAACTGTTACAAAAGTTCTTGAAAATATTACAACTTTAATCCCCCACTTTTTCCTTTAATTGTTCAAAACGGTTTACAAAAAATTTTGCAATGTAAAAAAACAAAACAATTAAAATCGTATGCAATTGCAACAAAAAATATATTTTGTTTAAACTTGTTTGTGAAATATGAAAACTATATAATATAATGCAACGATTAATTAACAAATAAATAAAAAATAAAAACCTCAAAAACCTCAACAGTGTAAAATAGACAAAAGCGCCATCTACAAAATAAATGTTTCCAAAATTCTTTGACTTGATATTTCAGTCACGTTATGCGTTTTCACCACAGGACACAGATTTCACCTCATCGTATCCAGGTCCCTCAGCAATGAATCATCGCGGTGGTCGTGGCGGTGGTTATAATGATTTTTCAGGTGGTGGCAGTGCCATGGGCTCAATGTGCAACATGGCACCAGCGATTAGCACAAATTCGGTGAATAGCGGGGGCGGCGATTGTGGTGATACACAGGGCTGTAATGGTACGAATCTAATTGTGAATTATTTGCCTCAAGATATGACAGATCGTGAACTGTATGCATTATTTAGGACGTGTGGTCCTATCAATACCTGTCGTATCATGAAAGACTATAAGGTAAGGTTTTCTTTTCTATATAGAATTTTCATTAATTTAGTTTTTACTCAGATGATGTGTTTTAGAATAGTGAATAGGCAAAATTCAACTTTAATCCACCTCTCCTTCAAAAATTTATAAATCCTTTAAAATTATGTTCTTTTTAACCTTTAAATTAGATTAATATTGTACTAAATCTTTTCAGATTTACTTGTCATTATTATCTCTTTTTTTTCTAAAAATATCTGCTGTCAACATTATTCTAGGACACATACATTTCAGTACAGACATTAGTGTCATCGTCAAAAATATTGTCTAAATTATTTATCTTAAAAGTTCACCAGTACATTTTGAAAGTCACTCACTAGCTTTGCGCAGGTGAAATTTTAAGTTAAATAACAGGTGGTGCACAACAAAAAGTGAACAGTGAAAAAATTTAAATTAAAAGATATCGTTCAGAAAATTAAAACAGGACTACGGTGAAGTTTGGACTAAAGTGTAGTATGTGTGAATTTAGTCTATAATCTGCACAAACTATAGACTGGACTATCGTCTAGTCTATAGCATGGTCTATAGTCTAGTCTATAGTCTAGTCTATAGTCTAGTCTATAGTCTAGTCTATAGTCTAGTCTATAGTCTAGTCTATAGTCTAGTCTATAGTCTAGTCTATAGTCTAGTCTATAGTCTAGTCTATAGTCTAGTCTATAGTCTAGTCTATAGTCTAGTCTATAGTCTAGTCTATAGTCTAGTCTATAGTCTAGTCTATAGTCTAGTCTATAGTCTAGTCTATAGTCTAGCCTATAGTCTAGTCTATAGTCTAGTCTATAGTCTAGTCTATAGTCTAGTCTATAGTCTAGCCTATAGTCTAGCCTATAGTCTAGTCTATAGTCTAGTCTATAGTCTAGTCTATAGTCTAGTCTATAGTCTAGTCTATAGTCTAGTCTATAGTCTAGTCTATAGTCTAGTCTATAGTCTAGTCTATAGTCTAGTCTATAGTCTAGTCTATAGTCTAGTCTATAGTCTAGTCTATAGTCTAGTCTATAGTCTAGTCTATAGTCTAGTCTGTAGTCTAGTCTATAGTCTAGTCTATAGTCTAGTCTATAGTCTAGTCTATAGTCTAGTCTATAGTCTAGTCTATAGTCTAGTCTATAGTCTAGTCTATAGTCTAGTCTATAGTCTAGTCTATAGTCTAGTCTATAGTCTAGTCTATAGTCTAGTCTATAGTCTAGTCTATAGTCTAGTCTATAGTCTAGTCTATAGTCTAGTCTATAGTCTAGTCTATAGTCTAGTCTATAGTCTAGTCTATAGTCTAGTCTATAGTCTAGTCTATAGTCTAGTCTATAGTCTAGTCTATAGTCTAGTCTATAGTCTAGTCTAGAGTCTAGTCTATAGTCTAGTCTATAGTCTAGTCTATAGTCTAGTCTATAGTCTAGTCTATAGTCTAGTCTATAGTCTAGTCTATAGTCTAGTCTATAGTCTAGTCTATAGTCTAGTCTATAGTCTAGTCTATAGTCTAGTCTATAGTCTAGTCTATAGTCTAGTCTATAGTCTAGTCTATAGTCTAGTCTATAGTCTAGTCTATAGTCTAGTCTATAGTCTAGTCTATAGTCTAGTCTATAGTCTAGTCTATAGTCTAGTCTATAGTCTAGTCTAAAGTCTAGTCTATAGTCTAGTCTATAGTCTAGTCTAGAGTCTAGTCTATAGTCTAGTCTATAGTCTAGTCTATAGTCTAGCCTATAGTCTAGTCCATAGTCTAGTCTAGTCTATAGTCTAGTCTATAGTCTAGTCTATAGTCTAGTCTATAGTCTAGTCTATAGTCTAGTCTATAGTCTAGTCTATAGTCTAGTCTATAGTCTAGTCTATAGTCTAGTCTATAGTCTAGTCTATAGTCTAGTCTATAGTCTAGTCTATAGTCTAGTCTATAGTCTAGTCTATAGTCTAGTCTATAGTCTAGTCTATAGTCTAGTCTATAGTCTAGTCTATAGTCTAGTCTATAGTCTAGTCTATAGTCTAGTCTATAGTCTAGTCTATAGTCTAGTCTATAGTCTAGTCTATAGTCTAGTCTATAGTCTAGTCTATAGTCTAGTCTATAGTCTAGTCTATAGTCTAGTCTATAGTCTAGTCTATAGTCTAGTCTATAGTCTAGTCTATAGTCTAGTCTATAGTCTAGTCTATAGTCTAGTCTATAGTCTAGTCTATAGTCTAGTCTATAGTCTAGTCTATAGTCTAGTCTATAGTCTAGTCTATAGTCTAGTCTATAGTCTAGTCTATAGTCTAGTCTATAGTCTAGTCTATAGTCTAGTCTATAGTCTAGTCTATAGTCTAGTCTATAGTCTAGTCTATAGTCTAGTCTATAGTCTAGTCTATAGTCTAGTCTATAGTCTAGTCTATAGTCTAGTCTATAGTCTAGTCTACAGTCTAGTCTATAGTCTAGTCTACAGTCAAGTCTATACTATAGTCTATATATATAACCTATAGACTAGTGTATAGTCTGGAATATAGTCAAGTCTATAGTTTGGACTTTAATCTTTTTCTGACTTATAGTCTAGTCTGTATTCTGGACTATAGTCTGGACTATAGTCTAGTCTATAGTCTGGACTATAGTGTAGTCTATATTCTGGACTATAGTCTAGTCTATAGTCTGGACTATAGTCTAGTCTACAGTCTGGACTATAGTCTGGACTATAGTCTGGTCTACAATCTGGACTGTAGTCTGGTCTATAGTCTGGACTATAGTCTAGTCTACAGTTTGGAATATAGTCTAGTTTACAGTCTGCACTATAGTCTATATTCTAGGGTATAGTCTATTCTATAGTCTAGTCTATAATCTAGTCTTTAGTAAAGTCTATAGTCTAGTCTATCGTTAACTCTATAGTCTAGTCTTTAGTCTAATCTATAGTCAGGTATATGGTCTAGTCTATAGTCTAGTCTATAGTCTAGTCTCTAGTCTAGTCTATAGTCAAGTCTATAGTCTAGTCTACAGTCTAGTCTATAGTCTAGCCTATAGTCTAGTCTATGGTCAAGTCTATAGTCTAGTCTATAGTCTAGTCTATAGTATAGTCTATAGTCTAGTCTATAGTATAGTCTATAGTCTAGTCTATAGTATAGTCTATAGTCTAGTCTATAGTCCAGTCTATAGTCCAGTCTATAGTCCAGTATCTAGTCTGTAGTCTGGTCAATAGTCTAGTGTCTAGTCTAGTCTATAATCTAGTCTAGTCTATAGTGTGGTCTTTAGTCTGGTCCATAATCTAATCTCCATTCTAGTCTATCTGAACTATAGTATCGTCTAGACTTTTGTTTAGTTTGTAGTTGGTCTCTATAGACTAAACTCTACAGCCTAGATAAAAAATTTAAACTGTCCCGCATTTGTTGTGTTCAACCTGTAATATCTGTTGAAACTTATTTAAATTCTTTAAATATTAAAATATACATTTTTTTAATTCTTATATTTCCCACCTTTCTTTTTCAATTTTTCCACACACAAACATACTCACTTGTATAATCAAACGCCATTGTTTTTATTATCTCATCACGTTAAATTTAACAATCTGTGTGGGTGTGTTGGCGGTGGGTGTCCTTTTGGGAATACAACAATAATAACAACAATAAACTGTAAAATGAAATTGCAACAGACTGGCTACAGTTTTGGTTATGCTTTTGTTGATTTTGCTTCCGAAATTGATGCCCAAAATGCGATCAAGTCATTAAATGGTGTTACAGTAAGGAATAAACGTTTAAAGGTAAGTGGCTGCTAGTGTATTATTTAATTCAATTGTTTAAGTAACAGTTGTATTTCTTTTATGTAAATTTTGTATAATAAAACCGGTAACATAAAAATTGATTTAAATTTTTAATTGAAATCAGGTTTATTCAACTTCCGTTTCCAGTTTTTTTTTTTCTCCCACTCACTTCTTCGTTTTCTTATTATACATTTAAGTGTGGTTTGTTTTTTTTTTTTTTTTTTTGATTGGCACAAGGACATGCATAAAAGGAAATGTACTTTTCGGTCTTACTCATGCACAATATACATTGTTGTTATTTTAATTACTTCAACTCATGTCGGTGGTCGTATTCCCTATAAGTGTGTATGTGTGTCAGTTTGCTGTTTTCTTTACTTTTCTTTAACCTTGTGAACCTTACTTTTTTGGGGGGGATATTTTTGCCTTCGTCGCAATCCTTGAATATTTTATGTTTAATTTTTATATTTTTTCCAGTAGTGAATTTTATTTAAACATATTCTTTTCCTGTCTTTCTTGTTTTTAATATCGTATTATTTAGGTTGATAATAAAAATGAAACAGATAATATTTTTTTGGGAGCCATCATCTCTATGATGAGATTGTATATACTTACAGAAATAATTACTGTTAATCGTATCTTTTAATATATAAAGAAGAAATAAAGAGATGCCACTGATACTATTTTATCACAGAGCCTACTTCCAAATAATTGTTACTAATCCCCCCATCGAGATCATTTCGATCGATGTTTACCACTTAAAGGTGACCTGCCGGGCGCAATGACTTCCACATCTCTTTATTTGACGAACATCCTTAGACGTAACATTCTCAAAGATCTCTACTGAGCACGATGACTTTGGAAGGTTCAGTTCGATGGCTGTTCTTTTCCCGAGCCAGTCTTCCCTACTATTCCTGGTGCTTTGAAACATTGCTCTGTCACTGTGGAGCGGCTAAAAGTTCTCAGTTATAGTTCTGTTCTAGTTCTGTTCTAGTTCTGTTCTAGTTCTGTTCTAGTTCTGTTCTAGTTCTGTTCTAGTTCTGTTCTAGTTCTGTTCTAGTTCTGTTCTAGTTCTGCTCTAGTTCTGTTCTACTTCTGTTCTAGTTCTGTTCTAGTTCTGTTCTAGTTCTGTTCTAGTTCTGTTCTAGTTCTGTTCTAGTTCTGTTCTAGTTCTGTTCTAGTTCTGTTCTAGTTCTGTTCTAGTTCTGTTCTAGTTCTGTTCTAGTTCTGTTTTAGATCTGTTTTAGTTCTGTTCTAGTTCAGTTCTAGTTCAGTTCTAGTTCTGTTCTAGTTCTGTTCTAGTTCTGTTCTAGTTCTGTTCTAGTTCTGTTCTAGTTCTGTTCTAGTTCTGTTCTAGTTCTGTTCTAGTTCTGTTCTAGTTCTGTTCTAGTTCTGTTGTAGTTCTGTTGTAGTTCTGTTGTAGTTCTGTTGTAGTTCTGTTCTAGTTCTGTTCTAGTTCTGTTCTAGTTCTGTTCTAGTTCTGTTCTAGTTCTGTTCTACTTCTGTTCTTCTTCTGTTCTAGTTCTGTTCAAGTTCTGTTCTTGTTCTGTTCTAGTTCTGTTCTAGTTCTGTTCTAGTTCTGTTCTAGTTCTGTTCTAGTTCTGTTCTACTTCTGTTCTACTTCTGTTCTTGTTCTGTTCTAGTTCTGTTCTAGTTCTGTTCTGTTCTAGTTGTTTTCTAGTTCAGTTCTAGTTCAGTTGTAATTCAGCTGTAGTTCAGTTCTAGTTCAGTTCTATTTCAGTTCTATTTCAGTTCTACTTCATTTCTATTTCAGTTCTAGTTCAGTTCTATTTCAGTTCTATTTCAGTTCTAGTTCAGTTCTACTTCATTTCTATTTCAGTTCTAGTTCAGTTCTATTTCAGTTCTATTTCAGTTCTAGTTCAGTTCTAGTTCAGTTCTAGTTCAGTTCTAGTTCAGTTCTAGTTCAGTTCTAGTTCAGTTCTAGTTCAGTTCTAGTTCAGTTCTAGTTCAGTTCTAGTTCAGTTCTAGTTCTAGTTCAGTTCTAGTTTAGTTCTAGTTTTGTTGTAGTTCAGTGCTAGTTCTTTTCTTCAGTTCTATTTCAGTTCTATTTCAGTTCTAGTTCAGTTCTATTTCAGTTCTAGTTCAGTTCTAGTTCAGTTCTAGTTCAGTTCTAGTTCAGTTCTAGTTCAGTTCTAGTTCTGTTCTAGTTCAGTTCTAGTTCAGTTCTGGTTCATTTTTAGTATCAGTCCTAGTTCTGTTCTATTTCTGTTCTAGTTCTATTCTAGTTCTGTTCTAGTTCTGTTCTAGTTCTGTTCTGTTCTAGTTTTGTTCTAGTTATGTTCTTGATCTGTTCTAGTTCTGTTCTAGTTCTGTTCTAGTTCCGTTCTAGTTCAGTTCTAGTTCTAGTTCAGTTTTAGTTCAGTTCTAATTCAGTTCTCGTTCATTTCTAGTACAGTTGTACTTCAGTTTTATTTCATTTCACGTTCTGTTCTAGTTCGCTTGTACGTAAATTTAAACTTTTTAATTTTTTTCAGTGTAAGCTCAAAATAAACTGAATTTTTTGCCAACTTAAACCTCATATTCATCATTGTAATGTTGGTTAATTTATAAAAATTATGTTTGAATTTTTATTACCTTGTTTTTATTATTATTTCATACATGCAAAAATACTTTAGTAACAGTTATTAACATTTAATATACACATTCTTATTTATGAAGAGGTTCAAAATATAGACTTTTGAATTAATTTTAAGTTTACATATGAGAGATATGGAAGTCAGTTATGAACAGTTGGTTTAAGTTTAAAGTTCATTGAAACAATATTTATAAATTTGTTTTACTACATTGGTTTGGGTTTAAGATTTTACAAAAATATAAACTTTTATATATCACTTATCAGAGAGTTGTCAAAAATGTTACGTAGGTATGTTCAGTGTTGATAGTGGGTGCGTTTAGTTAATGTGTTCTGTTCTTTTTCATTTCTAGTTCAGTTCTACTTTAGTTCTAGTTCAGTTCTAGTTCAGTTCTAGTTCAATTCTAGTTCAGTTCTAATTCAGTTCTAGTTCAGTTCTAGTTCAGTTCTGTTCCAGTTCTAGTTCAGTTCTAGTCCAGTTCTAATTCAGTTCTAGTTCAGTTAAAGTTCAGTTCTAGTTAAGTTCTATTTCAGTTCTAATTCAGTTCTATTTCAGCTCTAATTCAGTTCTAGTTTGGTTCTAGTTCAGTTCTAGTTCAGTTCTAGTTCAGTTCTAGTTCAGTTCTAGTTCAGTTCTAGTTTAGTTCTAGTTCAGTTCTAGTTTAGTTCTAGTTCAGTTCTAGTTCAGTTCTAGTTCAGTTCAGTAGTTCAGTTCAGTTCAGTTCTAGTTCAGTTCTAGTTCAGTTCTAGTTCAGTTCTAGTTCAGTTCTAGTTCAGTTCTAGTTCAGTTCTAGTTCAGTTCTAGTTCAGTTCTAGTTCAGTTCTAGTTCAGTTCTAGTTCAGTTCTAGTTCAGTTCTAGTTCAGTTCTAGTTCAGTTCTAGTTCAGTTCTAGTTCAGTTCTAGTTCAGTTCTAGTTCAGTTCTAGTTCAGTTCTAGTTCAGTTCTAGTTCAGTTCTAGTTCAGTTCTAGTTCAGTTCTAGTTCAGTTCTAGTTCAGTTCTAGTTCAGTTCTAGTTCAGTTCTAGTTCAGTTCTAGTTCAGTTCTAGTTCAGTTCTAGTTCAGTTCTAGTTCAGTTCTAGTTCAGTTCTAGTTCAGTTCTAGTTCAGTTCTAGTTCAGTTCTAGTTCAGTTCTAGTTCAGTTCTAGTTCAGTTCTAGTTCAGTTCTAGTTCAGTTCTAGTTCAGTTCTAGTTCAGTTCTAGTTCAGTTCTAGTTCAGTTCTAGTTCAGTTCTAGTTCAGTTCTAGTTCAGTTCTAGTTCAGTTCTAGTTCAGTTCTAGTTCAGTTCTAGTTCAGTTCTAGTTCAGTTCTAGTTCAGTTCTAGTTCAGTTCTAGTTCAGTTCTAGTTCAGTTCTAGTTCAGTTCTAGTTCAGTTCTAGTTCAGTTCTAGTTCAGTTCTAGTTCAGTTCTAGTTCAGTTCTAGTTCAGTTCTAGTTCAGTTTCTAGTTCAGTTCTAGTTCAGTTCTAGTTCAGTTCTAGTTCAGTTCTAGTTCAGTTCTAGTTCAGTTCTAGTTCAGTTCTAGTTCAGTTCTAGTTCAGTTCTAGTTCAGTTCTAGTTCAGTTCTAGTTCAGTTCTAGTTCAGTTCTAGTTCAGTTCTAGTTCAGTTCTAGTTCAGTTCTAGTTCAGTTCTAGTTCTAGTTCAGTTCTAGTTCAGTTCTAGTTCAGTTCTAGTTCAGTTCTAGTTCAGTTCTAGTTCAGTTCTAGTTCAGTTCTAGTTCAGTTCTAGTTCTGTTCTAGTTCAGTTCTAGTTCTGTTCTAGTTCAGTTCTAGTTTTGGGAGTATGTTCAGAGTTGCCACTGGGTATGTTTAATCTAACTGATTTAAGTTTTCAATTCATATTAACTTTATATTTTTAATCTTACTTCTGTTTCTATAGGTTTTCATAAATTAGTTGTCAAATTCCAATAATATATCATAGAGTATGTTCAGTTCATTTCTGACTGCGGGTGTGTTTAATCAAATTACTCGTTTTATAAAGATTTTTAAAAAATTCTTTAAAAATGTCCTGTTAACTAATAAATTTTCTTTAAACTCTTAGGGCATGTTCAGTAATTTTCAGACAGTGGGTTGTTTTCAAGCAAAATATGCATTTAAGAATTTTTTTTCAAAAGTTCTTTAAAAATGTCCTTTTAACTAAATTGTTTTCCTTAAATTTATTTATATGTTTTCATTTCTTAATTTTGTAAATATTTTTTCCTTTAATATTATTCCCATAACATATTTTTACTTAAATTTGATTTGATATTTTATGTTTTCTCTCGCCAACAAAACATTTATACCGAAAAATGGACGTAAGTTTTCGCTTACACATTTTCACCTTCATCAATCATTTAATTGTTCATTTATTCAATTATACAAACATTTTCTCGCCCCAACTCCTGCTGGTGGCCGCCCCGCCCTCTAGCAACACAATAACTACTTTTGTTATTTGTCATCCTTCATCGAAATTGTTATGGCAATGGACGAAGCCACTCTATTCCATACATTCATACATGTACAAGGGAAAACTAATTAATCTTTTTTTCTTCTGTTACAACATAAACGTATACTTATTACTGACTCTACTTCAAATTGAAACAAATACTCGGGAATACAAACTTTTAATCACTCTTATTCATATAGTAAATATAGCATTGTGGGTGTTGTGGTTCGGTTAGAATGTTCTAACCAACGAAACAACTTTTGTGAAATAGTTTGTTTTCGCCCCCATTCACCATTAGCTTTTAGTTAGTTAAAACGATACTAAACTGTAGTTGAGTGTAGTGTTGTGTAGTGAACTACTAATTACTTAAATTGTCACGCTTAATGGCAGCCAATTGGCTACACATTTCACCTGATGTATCACACACTCACTGAGAGTGTTAGAGCAAGAGATTTGTACGTGAACATTTAAACATCAAAGACGTGCAATGAATTTGAAAGATTTTTTTTTACTATTTTTGAAAAGAAAAGTCAAAATAAAAACATAATAGATAGAAGATAGAAAAAGATTTTCCAAAGTGTTAAAAATTTAAATAAAACAACAACAAATAGCTTGATGATAGTTCAAAATTATAAAATATTTGCAAACCCTTAAAGAATTTTCAATTTAATCTTTACAAAATTCAAAAATTAAAAACTTCTCCTTTTTTTCTAGGTTTCATATGCCCGCCCGGGTGGTGAATCAATTAAGGATACCAATTTATATGTTACCAATTTACCGCGTACAATCACCGATGATGAGTTGGAAAAAATTTTTGGTAAATATGGCAATATTGTACAAAAGAATATACTCAGAGATAAATTAACTGGTAAACCAAGAGGTGTAGCATTTGTAAGGTGAGTCCATCAAAAAATTTATTAAGAAACACAGGTGGCCATTTAAGATAGCAAAAGATCATACATATCAGTTCTAGTTTAATGCTAATTTAGATCTAGTTTAATTGCAGTTCTGTTCTAGTTCTGTTCTAGTTTTGTTCTAGTTCTGTTCTAGTTCTAGTTCTGTTCTAGTTTTGTTCTAGTTCTGTTCTAGTTCAGTTCTAGTTCTGTTCTAGTTCTGTTCTAGTTCTGTTCTAGTTCTGTTCTAGTTCTATTCTAGTTCTATTCTAGTACTGTTCTATTTCTGTTCTATTTCTGTTCTATTTCTGTTCTATTTCTGTTCTATTTCTGTTCTAGTTCAGTTCTAGTTCAATTCTAGTTCAGTTCTAGTTCTAGTTCTGTTCTGTTCTAGTTCTGTTCTAGTTCTGTTCTAGTTCTGTTCTAGTTCTGTTCTAGTTCTGTTCTAGTTCTGTTCTACTTATGTTCTAGTTCTGTTCTATTTCTGTTCTATTTCTGTTCTAGTTCAGTTCTAGTTCTGTTCTAGTTCTGATCTAGTTCTGTTCTAGTTCTGTTCTAGTTCTGTTCTAGTTCTGTTCCAGTTGTGTTCTAGTTCTAGTTTTGTTCTAGTTCTGTTCTAGTTCTGTTCTAGTTCTGTTTCTAGTTCTGTTTCTAGTTCTGTTTCTAGTTCTGTTCTAGTTCTGTTCTAGTTCTGTTCTAGTTCTGTTCTAGTTCTGTTCTAGTTCTGTTCTAGTTCTGTTCTAGTACTGTTCTAGTTCTGTTCTAGTTCTGTTCTAGTTCTGTTCTAGTTCTGTTCTAGTTCTGTTCAAGTTCTGTTCTAGTTCTGTTCTAGTTCTAGTTCTAGATCTGTTCTAGTTCTGTTCTAATTCTGTTCTAGTTCTGTTCTAGTTCAGTTCTAGTTCAGTTTTAGTTCAGTTCTAGTTCAGTTCTAGTTCTAGCTCAGTTCTAGTTCAGTTCTAGTTCTAGTTCTAGTTCAGTTCTAGTTCAGTTCTAGTTCAGTTCTAGTTCAGTTCTAGTTCAGTTCTAGTTCAGTTCTAGTTCAGTTCTAGTTCAGTTCTAGTTCAGTTCTAGTTCAGTTCTAGTTCAGTTCTAGTTCAGTTCTAGTTCAGTTCTAGTTCAGTTCAGTTCTAGTTCAGTTCTAGTTCAGTTCTAGTTCAGTTCTAGTTCAGTTCTAGTTCAGTTCTAGTTCAGTTCTAGTTCAGTTCTAGTTCAGTTCTAGTTCAGTTCTAGTTCAGTTCTATTCAGTTCTAGTTCAGTTCTAGTTTCAGTTCTAGTTCAGTTCTAGTTCAGTTCTAGTTCAGTTCTAGTTCAGTTCTAGTTCAGTTCTAGTTCAGTTCTAGTTCAGTTCTAGTTCAGTTCTAGTTCAGTTCTAGTTCAGTTCTAGTTCAGTTCTAGTTCAGTTCTAGTTCAGTTCTAGTTCAGTTCTAGTTCAGTTCTAGTTCAGTTCTAGTTCAGTTCTAGTTCAGTTCTAGTTCAGTTCTAGTTCAGTTCTAGTTCAGTTCTAGTTCAGTTCTAGTTCAGTTCTAGTTCAGTTCTAGTTCAGTTCTAGTTCAGTTCTAGTTCAGTTCTAGTTCAGTTCTAGTTCTAGTTCAGTTCTAGTTCAGTTCTAGTTCAGTTCTAGTTCAGTTCTAGTTCAGTTCTAGTTCAGTTCTAGTTCAGTTCTAGTTCAGTTCTAGTTCAGTTCTAGTTCAGTTCTAGTTCAGTTCTAGTTCAGTTCTAGTTCAGTTCTAGCTCAGTTCTAGTTCAGTTCTAGTTCAGTTCTAGTTCAGTTCTAGTTCAGTTCTAGTTCAGTTCTAGTTCAGTTCTAGTTCAGTTCTAGTTCAGTTCTAGTTCAGTTCTAGTTCAGTTCTAGTTCAGTTCTAGTTCAGTTCTAGTTCAGTTCTAGTTCAGTTCTAGTTCAGTTCTAGTTTAGTTCTAGTTCAGTTCTAGTTCAGTTCTAGTTCAGTTCTAGTTCAGTTCTAGTTCAGTTCTAGTTCAGTTCTATTCCAGTTCTAGTTCTGTTCTAGTTCTATTCTAGTTCTGTTCTAGTTCTAGTTCTAGTTCTGTTCTAGTTCTAGTTCTGTTCTAGTTCTGTTCTAGTTCTGTTCTAATTCTAGTTCTCTTCTAGTTCTGTTCTAGTTCTGTACTAGTTCTGTACTAGTTCTGTACTAGTTCTGTTCTAGTTCTGTTCTGTTTTAGTTCTGTTCTAGTTCTGTACTAGTTCTGTACTAGTTCTGTACTAGTTCTGTACTAGTTCTGTTCTAGTTCTGTTCTGTTTTAGTTCTGTTCTAGTTCTATTGTAGTACTATTCTAGTTCTGTTCTAGTTCTGTTCTAGTTCTGTTCTAGTTCTGTTCTAGTTCTGTTCTAGTTCTGTTCTAGTTCTGTTCTAGTTCTGTTCTAGTTCTGTTCTAGTTCTGTTCTAGTTCTGTTCTAGTTCTGTTCTAGTTCTGTTCTGTTCTAGTTCTGTTCTAGTTCCGTTCTAGTTCTGTTCTAGTTCTACACTAGTTTTGTTCTAATTCTGTTCTAGTTCTGTTCTAGTTCTGTTCTAGTTCTGTTCTAGTTCTGTTCTAGTTCTGTTCTAGTTCTGTTCTAGTTCTGTTTTCTAGTTTTCTGTTCTTTTTCTAGTTCCGTTCTAGTTCTGTTCTAGTTCTACACTAGTTTTGTTCTAATTCTGTTCTAGTTCTGTTCTAGTTCTTTCTAGTTCTGTTCTAGTTCTGTTCTAGTTCTGTTCTAGTTCTGTTCTGTTCTAGTTTCTGTTCTAGTTCTGTTCTAGTTCTGTTCTAGTTCTGTTCTAGTTCTGTTCTAGTTCTGTTCTAGTTCTGTTCTAGTTCTGTTCTAGTTCTGTTCTAGTCTGTTCTAGTTCTGTTCTGTTCTAGTTCTGTTCTAGTTCCGTTCTAGTTCTGTTCTAGTTCTACACTAGTTTTGTTCTAATTCTGTTTCTTGTTCTGTTCTAGTTCTGTTCTAGTTCTGTTTCTAGTTCTGTTCTAGTTCTGTTCTAGTTCTGTTCTAGTTCTGTTCTAGTTCTGTTCTAGTTCTGTTCTAGTTCTGTTCTAGTTCTGTTCTAGTTCTGTTCTAGTTCTGTTCTAGTTCTGTTCTAGTTCTGTTCTGTTCTAGTTCTGTTCTAGTTCCGTTCTAGTTCTGTTCTAGTTCTACACTAGTTTTGTTCTAATTCTGTTCTAGTTCTGTTCTAGTTCTGTTCTAGTTCTGTTCTAGTTCTGTTCTAGTTATGTTCTAGTTCTGTTCTAGTTCTGTTCTAGTTCTGTTCTAGTTCTGTTCTAGTTCTGTTCTAGTTCTGTTCTAGTTCTGTTCTAGTTCTGTTCTAGTTCTGTTCTAGTTCTGTTCTAGTTCTGTTCTAGTTCTGTTCTAATTCTGTTCTAGTTATTTTCTAGTTCTGTTCTAGTTCCGTTCTAGTTCTGTTCTAGTTCTACACTAGTTTTGTTCTATTCTAGTTCCAGTTTAGTGTTAGTTTAGCGTTAGTTCTGTTCTAGTTTTGTTTTAGTTCTATTCTAGTTCCGTTGCAAGTTCTTTAAATTGCCACCTGTGTTTTCATTTCGATTTTCCATAAAACTTTCAATTATTCTCCTCCCCATTCACAGATTTAACAAACGCGAAGAAGCCCAAGAAGCCATCTCAGCTTTAAATAATGTTATACCTGAAGGTGCCTCACAACCTTTAACCGTACGCTTGGCCGAAGAACATGGCAAAATGAAAGCAAATCATTTTATGAATCAATTGGGCATGGGTCCACCTGCTGCTCCTATACCTGCGGCTGGACCTGGCTACAATAATATGGTGCATAGAGGTAGACACAATAAAAATCGTAATCAAAAATCACATCCCTATCATAATCCACAAAAATTCATTTAAACATCAACAAACAAATTTTTGTTTAATTATTTTTTTTCTTCAATTAAAAGAAATGAAAAATAAGTAATAATAATTATACATTATTCTTACTATATATCATCAATTTATATAACATTTGAAAGCAAACAACATACATATTTTAACAATATAAAAAGGAAATGCTACAGACATTTCTTAAAACGATTGACCATTTATTACTTCTTCTATTGAATACAATTTATCTTACAATAAAACATATTAAAAAACAAGCATTAATATTAAATTGATTAAAGAATAATTAACTAAAAACTAGTTGGTTTTATTAAGCGGATTTTTGTTTTTCGTCTTCTTGACTGTGACGCCTCTTAAAGGTTACACAGTTTTTATTAGAATTATATACAGAGATTTAGGCTAAGAGAACATAATGGTAGACAAATTTTGAAAGGAGAGGTTTAATTAAAGTTTTAATTAAAATAATTAAATTGCGTTTATTGTTATTGGCAACTTTGCATCGAAACTAAGGTCTAAGAAAATTTTTAAAAATTTTATAATTTTCTCATAAAAACTTAAATACTTTTTTAAACCTTTCCCTCTTCAAAGATTGTTTTCCAAAATTTTAATTAAGCTGAAAAATATATTTAACATAAATATTATAACAAAAAGTAATGTTTTTAAACACAAAATTCAATTAATATTTTAATTCTACTAACATTGTGTATGTATCTACTAATTTTAAGAAAACCCTAACATGAAAACATATAAATTAGAGAAAACTTTAATTTTTAAGTTGAAGAAAAAATACATTTTGCTCCTCAGAATATATCACAATAAAACAAACCTACTAAACTACCCCTTAGAATATGTATAATTCGACTAACATACATATATAACACTCAATTAAAATGAATTTATCTATAAAAACAAAACCTGAAAATGTAGCAGATATAATATACTCCAACAGGGAGTTATGGCTGTCTTACGTATATAGTTCTCTTATGGTTCAGTTTTAGTTCAATTCTAGTACTGTTTTATTCCATTTATAGTTATGTTTTAGTTCAGTTCCAGTTCTATTCTAGTTCTGCTATAGATCTGATCCAATTATGTTCTAATTCTATTCTAGTTCTGTTCTAGTTCAGTTCTAGATCAGTTCTTATTCATTTCTATTTCGACGCTGGTTCAATAGTAATTCTCTTCTAGTTCAGTTTTAGTTGAGCGCTAGTTCAATACCGGCTCTATTCTAGTTCAGCTCTAATTCAATACTGGTTCTGTTCTAGTTCAATTCTAGGTCTGTTCTATTTTGGTTCTTGTTATATTGTAGTTCAGTTCTAGTTTCGTTCTTACTTATGAAGTTCTAGTTTAAATCTGGTTTTGTCCAAGTTCTAGTACAGCTTTTGTACAGTTCTAGTACAGTGCTGCTTTAATACTTTCAGTTCAGTTCTAGTTCAGTTCTTGTTCACTTCTAGTTCAGCGCTAGTAAGTTCTGTTTAGCTCAGTTTTAGTTCATTACTAGTTCCTTTCTAGTTCTAGTTCAGCTCCTGTTCTTTTCTAGTTATAATCTAGTTCTATTCTAGTTCCGTTCTAGTTCAGTTCTAGTTCAGTTCTAGTTCAGTTCTAGTTCAGTTCTAGTTCAGTTCTAGTTCAGTTCTAGTTCAGTTCTAGTTCAGTTCTAGTTCAGTTCTAGTTCAATTCTAGTTCAGTTCTAGTTCAGTTCTAGTTCAGTTCTAGTTCAGTTCTAGTTCAGTTCTAGTTCAGTTCTAGTTCAGTTCTAGTTCAGTTCTAATTCAGTTCTAGTTCAGTTCTAGTTCAGTTCTAGTTCAGTTCTAGTTCAGTTTTAGTTCAGTTCTAGTTCAGTTCTAGTTCAGTTCTAGTTCAGTACTAGTTCAGTTCTAGTTCAGTTCTGGTTCAGTTCTCGTTCAGTTCTAGATCAGTTCTAGTTCTTTCTAGTTTTGTTCTAGCTCTGTTATAGTTTAGTTCTAGTTCAGTTGTATTTAGTTTTGGTTCAGTTGTATTTCAGTTATGTTCTAGATCAGATTTAGTTCTGTTCTATTCCAGTTCTAGTTCAGTTCTAGTTCAGTTCTAGTTCTGTTCTAGTTCAGTTCTAGTTCTGTTCTAGTTCAGTTCTATTTCAGTTCTAGTTCAGTTCTAGTTCAGTTCTAGTTCAGTTCTAGTTCAGTTCTAGTTCAGTTCTAGTTCAGTTCTAGTTCAGTTCTAGTTCAGTTCTAGTTCAGTTCTAGTACAGCACTAGTTCAGTTCTAGTTCAGTTCTAGTTCAGTTCTAGATCAGTTCTAGTTCTTTTCTAGTTTTGTTCTAGCTCTGTTATAGTTTAGTTCTAGTTCTGTTGTATTTAGTTTTGGTTCAGTTGTATTTCAGTTATGTTCTAGATCAGTTTTAGTTCTGTTCTATTCCAGTTCCAGTTCTAGTTCAGTTCTAGTTCAGTTCTAGTTCAGTTCTAGTTCAGTTCTAGTTCAGTTCTAGTTCAGTTCTAGTTCACAGTTCTAGTTCCGTTCTAGTTCTGTTCTAGTTCAGTTCTAGTTCAGTTCTAGTTCAGTTCTAGTTCAGTTCTAGTTCAGTTCTAGTTCAGTTCTAGTTCAGTTCTCGTTCAGTTCTAGATCAGTTCTAGTTCTTTTCTAGTTTTGTTCTAGCTCTGTTATAGTTTAGTTCTAGTTCAGTTGTATTTAGTTTTGGTTCAGTTGTATTTCAGTTATGTTCTAGATCAGATTTAGTTCTGTTCTATTCCAGTTCTAGTTCAGTTCTAGTTCAGTTCTAGTTCTGTTCTAGTTCAGTTCTAGTTCTGTTCTAGTTCAGTTCTATTTCAGTTCTAGTTCAGTTCTAGTTCAGTTCTAGTTCAGTTCTAGTTCAGTTCTAGTTCAGTTCTAGTTCAGTTCTAGTTCAGTTTTAGTTCAGTTCTAGTTCTGTTCTAGTTCAGTTCTATTTCAGTTCTAGTTCAGTTCTAGTTCAGTTCTAGTTCAGTTCTAGTTCAGTTCTAGTTCAGTTCTAGTTCAGTTCTAGTTCAGTTCTAGTTCAGTTCTAGTTCAGCACTAGTTCAGTTCTAGTTCTAGTTCAGTTCTAGATCAGTTCTAGTTCTTTTCTAGTTTTGTTCTAGCTCTGTTATAGTTTAGTTCTAGTTCTGTTGTATTTAGTTTTGGTTCAGTTGTATTTCAGTTATGTTCTAGATCAGTTTTAGTTCTGTTCTATTCCAGTTCCAGTTCTAGTTCAGTTCTAGTTCAGTTCTAGTTCAGTTCTAGTTCAGTTCTAGTTCAGTTCTAGTTCAGTTCTAGTTCAGTTCTAGTTCAGTTCTAGTTCAGTTCTAGTTCAGTTCTAGTTCAGTTCTAGTTCAGTTCTAGTTCAGTTCTAGTTCAGTTCTAGTTCAGTTCTAGTTCACAGTTCTAGTTCAGTTCCAGTTCAGTTCCAGTTCAGTTCTATTTTAGTTCTAGTTCAGTTCTAGTTTTAGTTCAGTTCTTGTTCAGTTCTAGTTCAGTACTAGGTCTGTTCTAGTTCAGTTTTAATTGTGTTCTAGTTTTTTTCAGTTCTACTTCCGTTCTAGTTCAGTTCTAGTTCAGTTCTAGTTTAGTTCTAGTTCTGTTCTAGTTCAGTTTTAGTTGTGTTCTAGTTCTTTTCAGTTCTACTTCCGTTCTAGTTCTTTTCAGTTCTACTTCCGTTCTAGTTCTGATCGAGTTTAAGTTCAGTTCTAGTTCTGTCTCTAGTTCTAGTTCAATTACAGTTCAGTTCTAATTCAGTTCCAGTTAAGTTCTAGTTTTGCTCTAGTTCAGTTCTAGGTCAGTTCTAGTTCTGCTCTAGTTCAGTTTGAAAACACTTCTAGTCCAGTTCTAGTTTTGTTCTAGTTCTATTGTAGTCATGTTCAGGATCTGTTCTAGTTAAAATCTAGTAACGTTCTAGTTCGAACCTATTTCTGTTCTAGTTTTATTATAGTTCTGTTCTAGTTCAGTTTTAGTTCTGTTCTAGTTCTGTTCTAGTTCTGTTCTAGTTCTGTTCTAAGTCTGTTCTAGTTCTGTTCTAGTTCTGTTCTAGTACTGTTCTAGTTCTGTTCTAGTTCTGTACTAGTTCTGTTCTAGTTCTGTTCTAGTTCTGTTCTAGTTCTGTTCTAATTCTGTTCTAGTTCTGTTCTAGTTCAGTTCTAGTTCAGTTCTAGTTTAGTTCTAGTTCTGTTCTAGTTCTGTTCTAGTTCTGTTCTAGTTCTGTTCTAGTTCTGTTCTAGTTCTGTTTTAGTTCTGTTCTAGTTCTATTCTAGTTCTGTTCTAGTTCTGTTCTAGTTCTGATCTAGTTCTGTTCTAGTTCTGTTCTAGTTCTGTTCTAGATCTGTTCTAGTTCTGTTCTAGTTCTAGTTTTGTTGTAGTTCTGTTTTAGTTCTGTTCCTGTTCTGTTCTAGTTCTGTTTTAGTTCTGTTCTAGTTCTGTTCCAGTTCTGTTCTATTTCTAGTTCTGTTCTAGTTCATTTCTAGTTCTGTTCTAGTTCTCTTCTAGTTCTCTTCTAGTTCAGTGCTAGTTCTCTTCTAGGTTAGTTTTAATTTTGTTGTTCTGTTCTAGTTCTTCTCTAGTACTGTTCTAGTTCTCGTAGAACTTTTTTTGACGTTTTCAAGCAGCATTTCCCTGAAACATTTTCTAAAATCATAAGAATTTATACCCTAACAAAAGTTTTTAATACAAATAATAGCATTAATCTGAACAAGTTTAACAATTTATTAAGTGAAATATATAATTGAATTATTGAATTTGAGATATTTAACACAAATATAATATTAAAGAAAGGAACATATATTAAAGTCTTGAAATATTTAAACATTTAACATAAAAAGATAAAGAGGTTTGAAAATAATTTTGCAGAAAGTTGACTTTTTTGCACAACATTCTAAGAGATTATTTTTAAACTAACTTTATTGCTATATACAAAATATTTAGATTAATATAAAACGTTAGGTCTTGATTTATATTTAAAAAGAAACGAACAATATATTTATATGTACAGTGAGAGGGTTAATACATAGAATGGAAATTGATTTAAGAAAAAATACTGAAATCAATTGAGATTTCTTTCTAAATAACTGTTTCCATTATATTTTCAAAATTCTCACTGTATAATATCTACACACAAACATATATAAAACTATATATTCAATAATACTAAAAAAATTAATAATTATTAAATTAATATTCATACAAAGTTCTGTAGAAATTTAGTAATAAAAAGAAATTAGTTACTTTAACAGAAAAACCCAAAAAAAGGATTTTTTTTTAAATTTTTGTTTACAGAAAGTGTGTGTTTAAACGGATTTTTTTTTTTGAAAATATTTCGGAAAAAAAGATTACAGAAAAGAAAATCTTTTTTTCATATCCCCCAAAAAAGAAAATTTAATTTATTTCAAAATATCCTCCAACTATTTCTATATCAAAATTGTGAAAAGAAAAAAAAAAGAATTCCTGAAATTTTCAAACTCAACGGGAAGCAAAGTTTTTTGTTGTTTTTGTTGTTTTTTTTTTATATCTACTACTTCTAGCAAATTCAAATGAAGAGCGAATAAAGGTGGGCGTGGTAAGTATACGCCAACCGATATTTATATTCACCTCAAAGCCAAGCAAACTAAACAAGTATACCCACCAATATCGGTCCCGTTATTTACTGTTGAATATTCTTCCACAAAAAAATCTTTTGTAAATATATATTTTTTTTATTTTTTTTTTTATATTTTTTTTTTTAACAACAGCCATCAATGATTTATGAAATTGAAAGAAAATTGAGTGTTAAAATATTTTGTATTTCCCTAAAGGAGGTGAGAATTATTTTTGTTTTGTTTTTTTTTTTCATACATATAAATATATATTTTTTTTTTATTTTTTTATATCTTAAACTAAATAAAAAACACACACAATATTTTTTTATATGTTTTTTTTTAACGGGGAAAAAAGCAGTCCGTAAACAGTTATTATTATTATAAATTATAAAGAAGCCTTTTTTGGCACAAAACTTACAAATGCTTTTTTATGCATGTACTTGTACATAAATTGATGTATTTTATTAAAAGAAAAACAAAGAAAAAACATATCGATATCTATTTTATTATTATTATTTATTTTTTAGTTTTTTATTTTTATAATTTAAGTTTTATTTTCTTTGTAAGCACAAATTTAATGGTTTTTATAAAGTTGGATTTTAGAAAGAAAGTTGCAAATTTTGTATTCCTCTAAAGTTTTTTTTTTTAATTCACATAGTAGATGATCTTTTATAAGAAATTAATTAACTTCTATTTCTGTTCTAATTCAGTTCTAGTTCTGTTCTAATTTTATTCTAGTTCTGTTCTAGTCCTGGTCTAGTTCTGTTTTAGTTCTGTTTAAGTTCTGTTCTAGTTCTGATCTACTTCTGTTCTACTTCTGTTCTAGTTCTGTTCCAGTTCTGTTCCAGTTCTGTTCTACTTCTGTTCTACTTCTGTTCTAGTTCTGTTCCAGTTCTGTTCTAGTTCTCTTCTAGTTCTGTTCTAGTTCTGTTCTAGTTCTGTTCTAGTTCTGTTCTAGTTCTGTTCTAGTTTAGTTCTAGTTTAGTTCAGTTCAGTTCTAGTTCAGTTCTAGTTCAGTTCTAGTTCAGTTCTAGTTCAGTTCTAGTTCAGTTCTAGTTCAGTTCTAGTTCAGTTCTAGTTCAGTTCTAGTTCAGTTCTAGTTCAGTTCTAGTTCAGTTCTGGTTCAGTTCTAGTTCAGTTCTACTTCATTTCTAGTTCAGTTCTAATTTAGTTCTAGTTCAGTTCTAGTTCCGTTCTAGTTATGTTCTAGTTCAGCTCTAGTTCAGTTCTAGTTCAGCTCTAGTTCAGTTCTAGTACAGTTCTATTTTTGTTCTAGTTCAGTTCTAGTTCAGTTCCAGTTCTGTTCTAGTTAAGTTCTAGTTCAGTTCTAGTTCGGTTCTAGTTCTGTTCTAGTTCAGTTCTAGTTCAGTTCTAGTTCTGTTCCAGTTCTGTTCTAGTTCTATTTTAGTTCAGTTCTAGTTCTATTCTAGTTCTGTTCTAGTTCTGTTCTAGTTCTGTTCTAGTTCTGTTCTAGTTCAATTCTAGTTCCGTTCTAGTTATGTTCTAGCTCAGTTCTAGTTCAGCTCTAGTTCAGTTCTAGTACAGTTCTAGTTCAGTTCTAGTTCTGTTCTAGTTCTGTTCTAGTTCTGTTCTAGTTCTGTTCTAGTTCTGTTCTAGTTCTGTTCTAGTTCTGTTCTAGTTCTGTTCTAGTTCTGTTCTAGTTCTGTTCTAGTTCTGTTCTAGTTCTGTTCTAGTTCTGTTCTAGTTCAATTCTAGTTCTGTTCTAGTTCAGTTCTAGTTCAGCTCTAGTTCAGTTCTAGTTCAGCTCTAGTTCTGTTCTAGTTCTGTTCTAGTTCTGTTCTAGTTCTGTTCTAGTTCTGTTCTAGTTCTGTTCTAGTTCAATTCTAATTCTGTTCTAGTTCCGTTCTAGTTTCGTTCTAGTTCAGCTCTAGTTCAGTTCTAGTTCAGCTCTAGTTCAGCTCTAGTTCAGTTCTAGTACAGTTCTAGTACAGTTCTAGTTCACTTCTAGTACAGTTCTAGTTCAGTTCTAGTTTAGTTCTAGTTCAGTTCTAGTTCAGTTCTAGTTCAGTTCAGTTCTAGTTCAGTTCTAGTTCAGTTCTAGTTCAGTTCTAGTTCAGTTCTAGTTCAGTTCTAGTTCAGTTCTAGTTCAGTTCTAGTTCAGTTCTAGTTCAGTTCTAGTTCAGTTCTAGTTCAGTTCTAGTTCAGTTCTAGTTCAGTTCAGTTCTAGTTCAGTTCTAGTTCAGTTCTAGTTCAGTTCTAGTTCAGTTCTAGTTCAGTTCTAGTTCAGTTCTAGTTCAGTTCTAGTTCAGTTCTAGTTCAGTTCTAGTTCAGTTCTAGTTCAGTTCTAGTTCAGTTCTAGTTCAGGTCTAGTTCAGTTCTAGTTCAGTGTCTAGTTCAGTTCTAGTTCAGTTCTAGTTCAGTTCTAGTTCAGTTCTAGTTCAGTTTCTAGTTCAGTTCTAGTTCAGTTCTGTCAGTTCCTAGTTCAGTTCTAGTTCATTCTAGTTCAGTCTAGTTTCAGTTCTAGTTCAGTTCTAGTTCAGTTCTAGTGCAGTTTCTAGTTCGTTCTAGTGCAGTTCTAGTTCAGTCTAGTTTCAGTTCTAGTTTCAAGTTTCTAGTTCAGTTCTAGTTCAGTTCTAGTTCATTCTAGTTCAGTTCTAGTTCAGTTCTAGTTCAGTTCTAGTTCAGTTCTAGTTCAGTTCTAGTTCAGTTCTAGTTCAGTTTCTAGTTCAGTTCTAGTTCAGTTCTAGTTCAGTTTCAGTTCATTTCTAGTTCTAGTTCAGTTCTAGTTCAGCTCTAGTCAGTTCTAGTTCAGTTCTAGTTCAGTTCTAGTTCAGTTCTAGTTCAGTTCTAGTTCAGTTCTAGTTCAGTTCTAGTTCAGTTCTAGTTCAGTTCTAGTTCTGTTATAGTTCTGTTCTAGTTCAGTTTTTGTTCTGTTATAGTTCTGTTCTAGTTCTCTTCTAGTTTTGTCCTATTTCTGTTTCAGATCTGTTCTAGTTCAGTTTTAGTTGAATTCTAGGTCTGTTCTAGTTCAGTTCTATTTCAGTTCTAGTTCATTTCTAGTTCAGTTCCATTTCAATTCTAAATCAGTTCTAGTTCAATTCTAGTTCAGTTGTAGTCCAGGTGTAGTTCTAGTTCAGTTTTAGTCCTGTTCTAGATAAATTCTAGTTCAGTTATATTCAGTTCAAGTATAGTTCTAGTTCAGTTCTAGTTCAGATTTAGTTCAGTTCTAGTTCTGTTCTAGTTCAGTTCTAGTTCTGTTCTAGATCTTTTGTAATTCCGTTCTAGTTCAGTACTTTTTGAGTTCTAGTTCAGTTCTTGTTTTAGTTCAATACTAGTTCTGTTCTAGTTCAGCCCAAGTTCAGTTTTGATTCACTTTCAGTTCATTTCGATTTGTGTTTGGGTTAAGAAGGGGTGGTGGACCAAAAAAGAAACACCACCACTCGCTTACCAGAAACAGTTCTATTCTCAAGTGGTTTCAACCCAAAATATTTATCAGATCAATCCCACTTTATCAGATCCAACTTGCTAACCAAAACCTTTATTGAGCAATGTGCCGTTAGCGTCCCTATTAGAATCCTTAGACTACCTTTATCCAGTCCAATAAGTAACTTGTGTTAGCCATAAGAACTTTGGTATTACTATTCCAGAACTGGTTAGTGTACTTTTTGACAAATTATTAACAAAAAAAATATTTCATTGGAATTGTTTATTATGAGAGATTTAAGTAAATTCCAGGGAAATGTTTTCGAAATCATAATTGCCTTTCTATTTTAAAACTTTTTAGGAAAAGAACCATCAGCTTATCATTTTAAATGGAAATTTCTTTTTAAAATCCAATGTAAATAAAATAAATCCTAAGTAAAAATGTGCAAAGACAGCTAAAGTACTTAATAAAACAGCAGGATAAAAATAAAATTAAACTTTTATGTTTTAAAAAAGGAAATTATTTAATTTCTAAAGGAAATAATTGAAATATTTATAAAAACAAAATACTAATTCTTGTTAATTTTTGTATCTTTTGCATGCACTCCCACTCTGCAACACTTCATAACCATCAATGGCTGACAAATTTTAAAATCACAACAACAGCGTACAACTATTCGGGACTTTTGGATGGTTTTTATCGGAATAAATCTTATCATTATCCTTATTTATAATTCAGCCAGACTTTAGTGTAAATAATTAATTAAATTTAATAATTAATAATAATTTAGAATTGTGTATAATGTTAGGAGAGAACAAAACAAATAATAATTATAATAAAAATAACAATTAACAATTTAAAAAAAAACAACAAAAAGAAATATAAGAACAAACAAAAATTAACTAAATTAATTTAAATTTGAATTTAAATAATTTACATTTCATTTAAATATGTATTAAACTTAATGATTTATTTTCTTATTTTATAGTTTTGAGTTAATGCAGGCGTTATTTTCAAAATATTAATTTAGTTCTTAAAGTTATATTGTTTAATGTTTTATCTTTAGTTTAAGAATTATTATATTTTTTTTAGTTTTTAATAATCTTTTTTATTATTCTTTTTCTTTTGCTTTTGTAATTATTCATTACTTAAATGTTTAATTTTATTTGAATAAAAGAAAAACAAAGACTGGAAATTTATTTGAAAAATATAATTAATATTTCGGTTTTTATTGTGTATTCATTTGTATCTTTTCTATAATAGCAACTTATAAAATAGGGTTATCTTATGAACTTTACAAATACATTTATTAAAATTAAATTGACACATCATTAGTAAACTAAATTGTAAGCAATTACAGGAAATTCTCTAAAGGAGCTGAACTAGTTCAGTTTTAATTCAGTTCTTGGTCTGTTCTAGTTGAGTTCTACTTCAGTTCAGTTCAAGTTTAGTTCTAGTTAACTTCTATTTCAGATTTTGTTTAGTTCTAATTCAGTTCCAGTACAGTTCCAGTTCCCTTTTATTTCAGTTCTAATTCAGTTCTCGTTCAATTATAGCTCAGTACTAGTTCTGTTCTGGTTTAGTTCTAGTTCAGTTTTTTGTCAGTTGGAGTTCAGTTCTATTTTAGTACAGGGCCGAAGTATCCATTTAGATTCTATTGAGATTCTAGTTCAGTTTTTGGTTAGTACTAGTTCTAGAACAGTTCTATTTTATTTCTATTTTAGTTCTAGTTCAGTTTAAGTTTAGTACAAGTTCAAGTTCTGTTATATACTTCAAATCTAGTTCTATGCTAGTTCAGTTCTAGTTCAACTCTAATTCAGTTCAAGTACTGTTATATTTCAATTCTAGTTCTGTTCTAGTTCAGTTCTAGTTCAGTTCTAGTTCAGTTCTAGTTCAGTTCTAGTTCAGTTCTAGTTCAGTTCTAGTTCAGTTCTAGTTCAGTTTTAGTTCAGTTCTAGTTCAGCTCTACTTCAGTTCTCATTCAGTTCCTGTTCAGTTCTAGTTCCCTTCCATTTCAGTTCTAGTTCTGTTCTAGTTCAGTTCGAGTTCAGTTCGAGTTCAATTCTATTTCGGTTCTATTTTAGTTCTAGTTCAAGTTCTGTTATATTTCAATTCTAGTCCTAGTTCAGTTCGAGTTCAGTTGTAGTTCAGTTCGGGTTCAATTCTAATTCAGTCGTAGTTCAGTTCTATTCTGTTCTAGTTCTGTTCTAGTTCTGTTCAAGTTCTGTTCAAGTTCTGTCTAGTTCTGTTCTAGTTCAGTTCTAGTTCTGATCTAGTTCAGTTCCATTCTGTTTGGACGAGTCTCGGGACTAGTTATTGATTAGTCCATGTACTAGCTAACCTATAGATCAGTCTTTTGGCTAATCCATGGACTAGTATATTGACTAGTCTATAGACCAGTCATTCGACTAGTCTATATACTAGTCCAATGAATAGTCTATGGACTAGTGCCTTCACAAGTCTATATAATATAGAGCAATCTTTCGTCTAGTCTATGTACAATTCTATTGATCAGTAGCACGACTAGTCTACGCATTAGTATATTCACTAGTCGATAGACCAGTCTTTCGACTAGTCCATCGACTAGAATATCGACTAGACTATAGACCAGTCTTTCGGCTGGTCTATGTACAAGTATTATTTCTAGTCTATTGATAAGTCCATGGACTAGTTCATTTTAATTGATTAATCTATATATCAGTCTTTTGACTAGTCCATGGATTACTATATATACAAGTCTATCGACTAGTCTTTGTACAAGTCTATGGACTAGTCCACGGACTACTTTATTGACTAGTCTATAGATCAGTTTTTTTCTCGTCAATAGACTATTATATAGACTAGTATATAGACCAGTTTTTTGATTAGTTCTGTTTTAGTTCTGTTTTAGTTCTGTTCTAGTTCTGTTCTAGTTCTGTTTTAGTTCTAGTTCTGTTCTAGTTCTGTTCTAGTTCTGTTCTAGTTCTGTTCAAGTTCTGTCTAGTTCTGTTCTAGTTCAGTTCTCTTCTAGTTCAGTTCCATTCTGTTCTAGTTCTGTTCCATTCTGTTCTAGTTCTGTTCTAGTTCAGATCTAGTTCAGTTCTAGTTCGGTTCTAGTTCAGTTCTAGTTCAGTTCTAGTTCAGTTCTAGTTCAGTTTTCGTTCAGTTTTAGTTTAGTTCAGTTCTGTTCTAGTTCTGTCTAGTTCTATTCTAGTTCCGTTTTAGTTTTGTTCTAGTTCGGTTCTAGTTCTGTTTCAGTTCTGTTTTAGTTCTGTTCTAGTTCCGTTTTAGTTCTAGTTCAGATCTAGTTCAGTTCTAGTTCGGTTCTAGTTCGGTTCTAGTTCAGTTCTAGTTCAGTTTTAGTTCAGTTCTAGTTCACTTCTATTTAAATTGGTTTAGTTTAGTTAAAATTTTGTTCTAGTTCAGTTTTAGTTCAAATGCAGATCTTGTTCAGTTCTATTTCAGTCCTAGTTCAGATCTAGTTCAGTCGTATTTCAGTTCTAGCTCAGTTCTAGCTCAATTCTGGTTGAATTCAACTCAGTTTTTGCACAATTCCTCTTAATTTTACTTCAGTTCTAGTTTGGGTTGGCTCGGTAGGCTATTTGCCGATGTGTCGTGGGTTTACTTGCCACTCCAGAGGCTCTGGTGTGCTTCAGTGCAACGAGTATAAGCGGAACTATCAATTTAACATGGCAACACCCTAGGATCGAGTACGACGAGTACAAATAAAACGATAATTTTAACTTTATTATAAAGAAAAGAACATTTAAATTATAAATTTGATTCTAAATTTAATTTAAAATTTATTATTTAAGTTTTTAACCAATTACTTTTGTATTAAATTTTTAAACCTGCAATTTTTTATTTCTATTATAATTTAAATCAAAGTACCTAGCGAAAAACAAACTTAATAAACATTTTATAATTTACACAAGTTCTACTAAGGTTTAACAACAATTAAAAAACATAATAATTAAATAAATAAATTATTGACTGATTAATAAGAAAAAAACAAAATATTTGCTAGATTATTTAATAAAAAAAATAAATAAATAAATTATATATAGATTTAACAAAATAAACAAATATAGAATATTTAAAATTATTAAAAAAAAGTCATGCATAAGTTTCATACATTAAAAAAGTTATTAAATTAAATTTAAAAAAGATTAATAAAATTATTTAACTAAAATTGGATGATTAGACTATGTAATTAAATAATTTGTTAAATTAGGATTGATGTATTAATTTTAATTTAAAATTTTTGAAAAATAATGAATGGTTGATAATCTAGGGAGAAGAATTTCTTTAAAAATGTATTTGACAAAAGAATTTCTATAAGAAAATTTACTTGGTAGAGGTTTTCTATAAGAAAATCTACTTTCTACTAGACAGAATATATTTAATAAATGAGTCATTAAGAAAATCTACTCGGCAGAAGATCTTCTGTAAGAAAATCTACCTGGCGGATGATTTTCCTATAAGAAAATCTACCTTGCAGTAGATGCTCTATAAGAAAATCTAATAGAGTATACACTAAACTGTAAACTAGACTATAGACTATACCATAGAATAGACTATCGACTTGACTATAGACCAGACTATAGACTACACTATTGGCTAGACTATAGAGTAGACTACAGACTATACTATAGACTAGACTATAAACTAGGCTGTAGACTAGACTATAGACAAAACTATAGACTAGACTATAAAAGGTACTATAGACTAGACTGCAGACTAGACTACATACTAGACTATAGACTAGACTACATACTAGACTATAGAATAGATAATAGACAAGACTATAGTCTAGACTATAGAATAGAATACAAACTAGACTACATTCTAGACTATAGACTAGACCACATTCTAGACTAGAGAATAGACTAAACTATAGACTACACTATAGATTAGACTGTAGACTAGACTATAAACTACACTATCGCCTAGACTACTATACAATAGACTATACTATCGACGAGACTATATACTAGACTATAGACTAAACTATAGTCTAGACTAGGGAATAGACTATAGACTATGACCTAGACTACATACTAGACTATAAACTAGACTGCATACTACATTATAGTCTAGACTATAGACTAGACTATAGATTAGACTTAAACTAGACTAGTATTGCTTATACTATAGACTAGACTGTATACTGGATTATAGATTAGACTATCGACTAGACTATAAACTAGACTATATACTACACTTCAGACTAGACTATAAACTAGGTCTGGTTCAGCTATAGTTCTGTTCTAATTCTCTTTTAATTCAATTTCAGTTCGGCTCTAGTTCAGTTCTAGTTCAGTTCTTCTAGTTCAGTTCTAGTGCAGTTCAGTTCTAGTTCATTTCTAGTTCAGTTCTAGTTCAGTTCTAGTTTTGTTCTAGTTCTGTTCTAGTTCTGTTTTAGTTCTGTTCTAGTTCTGTTCTAGTTCTGTTCTAGTTCTGTTCTAGTTCTATTCTAGTTCAGTTCTAGTTCAGTTCTAGTTTTGTTCTAGTTATGTTCTAGTTCTGTTCTAGTTCAGTTCTAATTCAGTTCTAGTTCAGTTCTAGTTCAGTTCTCATTTAGTTCTAGTTCAGTTCTAGTTCTAGTTCAGTTCTAGTTCGAGTTCAGTTCTAGTTCAGTTCTAGTTCTGTTCTAGTTCAGTTCTAGTTCAGTTCTAGTTCAGTTCTAGTTCAGTTCTAGTTCAGTTCTAGTTCAGTTCTAGTTCAGTTCTAGTTCACTTCTAGTTCACTTCTAGTTCAGTTCTAGTTCAGTTCTAGTTCAGTTCTAGTTCAGTTCTAATACAGTTCTAGTTCTGTTCTAGTTCAGTTTTCGTTGTTATAGTTCTGTTGTATGTCTGTACCAGTACTGTTCTATTTCTGTTCTAGTTCTAGTTCTGTTCTAGTTCAGTTCTAATTCAGTTCTAGTTCAGTTCTAGTTCAGTTCTAGTTCAGTTCTAGTTCAGTTCTAGTTCAGTTCTAGTTCAGTTCTAGTTCAGTTCTAGTTCAGTTCTAGTTCAGTTCTAGTTCAGTTCTAGTTCAGTTCTCGATCAGTTCTAGTTCAGTTCTAGTTCAGTTCTAATTCAGTTCTAGTTTAGTTCTGTTCTGGTTCAGTTTTCGTTGTTATAGTTCTGTTGTATGTCTGTACTAGTACTGTTCTACTTCTGTTCTAGTTCTGTTCTAGGTCCGTTCTAGTTCTGTTCTAGTTCTGTTCTAGTTCTGTTCTAGTTCTGTTCTAGTTCTGTTCTAGTTCTGTTCTAGTTCTGTTCTAGTTCTGTTCTAATTCTGTTCTAGTTCTGTTCTGGTTCTTTTCTAGTTCTGTTCTAGTTATGTTCTGGTTCAGTTCTAGCTTTGTTCTCTTTTTCCAGTTCTGTTCTTGACTTCTCTATAGACTAGACTATACAATAGACTGTAGACTTTACTATAGATTAGACTTAAACTATAATATACTAGATTATCGACTAGACTATAGACTAGATCATAAGCTAGTCCCCAAACTAGAATATAATTTAGACTATCTACTAGACTACAAACTATTATAGGCTGGACAAGACTTGTAAGGAATAAGCTGCAATATTCGCGAGTGAATTCAGAGATTATTCTTCCTTTCTTAACTTTCCCTCTAATAACTAATATTTTTTTAAATTTGAATTTGTTGAATTTGTTACAAAATTTTGTTATTTATGTTAAATTTTCTTAATTTTAACAAAAACTGACTTCCATAGAACTTACCATTAGCTTTAGCATTTAAAAAATAAAAAATTATATACAAAATTAATAAAAATTGTTATAAATAAAAAAAAGAATTGTTGAAACAGAAATTCATGTTAAAAAGTTAAAATTTTTTGTAAATTATTAAAAAAACTAAAAAAAAAAATAAATAAAAAACAATTATTTAACAAAAGAAAAACTTTGTAAATTAATAATTTTTTCAAAACTAACTATAAACCTAAATACAAAAACAAAAAAATACTTTTTTACTTAAAGCAAAAGTTTAAGGAGAAGAAGTAAAAAAAAATATGAACAACGTCAACTGCCCATATAAAGATTTTTAAAGAAGTTAAGACCGATATAAAATTACAAAAAAACAAAAATATTATTAATAATATAAATAAATAAAAAACCTAAAAAAAAATAAATTTTAATATTTATATATAAATATATATAAACTGTTAGTGGATCAAATTATTAACAAATTTAATTATTAAAACAAAATTAATTTATTTATGGAAAAAACACTATTTATAATACTGTAACAATAACAACGTATTATTATGATAATAATTTATGTAAAACGAATTTTTAATAACAAAAAAAGAACAAAATTAAAAAATCACTTAAGATTAGCAAATTATAACAAAAAAAAAAAACTTAGGTGAATTCACAATCTTTTTTTAGTTCAAGCATTCTATTACCTACCTAAGTGATAACAACAGAAAAAAGTTTTCAAATTAAACGACTCAATTATTTATATAAAAATTTAAAAAAATTGCATTATTTATAAAATAATAAAACCATAAAAAAATATTTAAACCAATTATTAGTAAGTTAATTAGGCTATTAACAAGGAACTATTTGACTCTTCTGCTTAAGTGTCTAAATTCTCTGTGTTCTTTAAAGTCGTAGTCGAAGAGGGGGTAAACTTAAGTAGTTTGCCATAAGTTAGGACAACTAAGATCAACAAATATTGCCTCAGGGCACGAACACTAAAACGGCTTTTTAAACAGACACCAGACGAACTTTAAAAATCATATTACAATACACTTCTCCTTTATATTTCTCAACTGAAGAATTCATGGTCGATTTTTGTCTAGTTCAGAACTGTTTCAGTTCTAGTTAAGTTTTTATTCGGTACTAGTTCAGTTCAGGTTTAGTTCAATACTAGTTCAGTTCTAGTTCAGTTCCAGTTCAGTTCTATTTCTACATATTTCTGTTCTAGTTTCGTTTTAGTTCTGTTGTAGTTCTGTTTTATTGTAATTCTGTACTAGTGCTCTCCAGCTATGTTCTGTTATAGTTCTGCTATAGTTAAGTTCTAGTTCTGTTATAATTATGCACTAGTTCAGTTCTAATTCAGCTGTAGTACTAGTTAAGTTATAGTTATGATCTAGTTCAGTTCTAATTCAGTTTCAGTTCCAGTTCCAGTTCTGTTCTAGTTCAGATCTAGTTCTGTTCTTATTCAGTTCTATTTCTAGTTCCGTGTTATTTCAAGTTCAGTTCTATTGCTATTTTAGTTCTATTTCTAGTTCCGTGTTATTTCAAGTTCAGTTCTATTGCTATTTTAGTTCTAGTTAAGATCTTGTACAGTTTTAGTTCTGTTCTAGTTCTAGTTCAGTTCTAGTGCAGTTGTAGTTCCGTGCTAGTTCAGTTCTAGTTCAGTTCTAGTTCAGTGCTAGTTCAGTTCTAGTTCAGTTCTAGTTCAATTCTAGTTCAGTTCTAGTTCAGTTCTAGTTCAATTCTAGTTCAGTTGTGGTTCCGTGCTAGTTCAGTTCTGTTCTAGTTCTGTTCTAGTTCTGTTCTAGTTCTGTTCTAGTTCTGTTCTAGTTCTGTTCTAGTTCTGTTCTAGTTCTGTTCTAGTTCTGTTCTAGTTCTGTTCTAGTTCTGTTCTAGTTGTGTTCTAGTTGTGTTCTAGTTCTGTACTAGTTCTGTTCTAGTTCTGTTCTAGTTCTGTTCTAGTTCTGTTCTAGTTCTGTTCTAGTTCTGTTCTAGTTCTGTTCTAGCTCTGTTCTAGTTCTGTTCTAGTTCTGTTCTAGTTCTGTTCTAGTTCTGTTCTAGTTCTGTTCTAGTTCTGTTCTAGTTCTGTTCTAGTTCTGTTCTAATTCTGTTCTAATTCTGTTCTAGTTCTGTTCTAGTTCTGTTCTAGTTCTGTTCTAGTTCTGTTCTAGTTCTGTTCTAGTTCTGTTCTAGTTCCGTTCTAGTTCTGTTCTAGTTCTGTTTTAGTTCTGTTCTAGTTCTGCTCTAGTTCTGTTCTAGTTCTGTTCTAGTTCTGTTCTAGTTCTGTTCTAGTTCTGTTCTAATTCTGTTCTAATTCTGTTCTAGTTCTGTTCTAGTTCTGTTCTAGTTCTGTTCTAGTTCTGTTCTAGTTCCGTTCTAGTTCTGTTCTAGTTCTGTTTTAGTTCTGTTCTAGTTCTGTTCTAGTTCTGCTCTAGTTCTGTTCTAGTTATGTTTTAGTTCTGTTCTTGTTCTGTTCTAGTTCTGTTCTAGTTCAGTTCTAGTTCATTTCTAGTGCAGTTCTAATTCAGTTCTAGTTCAGTTCTAATTCAGTTCTAGTTCAGTTCTAGCTCAGCTCTAGTTCAGTTCTAGTTCTAGTTAGTTCTAGTTCAGTTCTAGTTCAGTTCTAGTTCAGTTCTAGTTCAGTTCTAGTTCAGTTCTAGTTCAGTTCTAGTTCAGTTCTAGTTCAGTTCTAGTTCAGTTCTAGTTCAGTTCTAGTTCAGTTCTAGTTCAGTTCTAGTTCAGTTCTAGTTCAGTTCTAGTTTAGTTCTTGTTCAGTTCTAGTTCAGTTCTAGTTCAGTTCTAGTTCAGTTCTAGTTCAGTTCTACTTCAATTCTAGTTCAGTTCTAGTTCAGTTCTAGTTTAGTTCTAGTTCAGTTCTAGTTCAATTTTAGTTCAGTTGTAGTTCCGTGCTAGTTCAGTTCTAGTCCAGTTCTAGTTCAATTCTAGTTCAGTTGTAGTTCCGTGCTAGTTCAGTTCAGTTCTAGTTCAGTTCTAGTTCAATTCTAGTTCTGTTCTAGTTCTGTTCTAGTTCTGTTCTAGTTCTGTTCTAGTTCTGTTCTAGTTGTGTTCTAGTTCTGTTCTAGTTCTGTTCTAGTTCTGTTCTAGTTCTGTTCTTGTTCTGTTCTATTCTAGTTCTGTTCTGTTCTAGTCCCGTTCTAGTTCTGTTTAGTTATGTTACTTTAAATCGTTAAAAAACAATTTCTTTATATATAACTCAATCAATCATTTTATATTCACAAATGAACTATTGGATAATTATTAATAACTTAATTAATGAAATTAATAGTTAAGATGACAAATTATTTTTTTCGAATTTCTTTCGCACACAGAAGAGTCAAATAAAATATATATGAGATGATAAAATATAGTTTTAAAATAATAAGTACATACGTAAAAATAATATGTTTTATTAGCTGCTAAATAAAATTGAATTCTAAGTATAAATATATATAAATAAATAAATTTAATAAAATAATAATAAATAAATTTAAAGCAAACAGTTAAGAATAGTTTAATATAATAACGATTTAATGATAAAAATTGAAGAAACATTATTACAAACAGAATGACGTTCACTTTTATATTGCTGGTTATAATTTTGCCTAAAATTATGTAAATTTAAATTTGATGTTCAAGAGTTTAATTTTTAAGGATCTTTTGTTTTGGAAGAATATTCACTTAAACGAAAACTTCAATCTATAGATGGAAATGCTTTAAAGGGCAGAGAAAGATAGCTCTTTGCTTCAAAAAAAGTTAAACTTTATATAGTTTTGAAGAATCCGGAAATCTCATAGACTGTAAAGACGTTTTATTAAAAGTTTTAGGTGAATATTGTTATTCCTTTAAATTTTAATTTTTTTTAATGTATTGTATATTTTTAGTTAAAATAAAAACAAACAAATTATGTAAGTAAAAAAAGTATACTACAGAAAAGACTTGAAATATTTGTAATCAAATAAAGAAATATTTAAATTAATTAACGAAATAAAAAATAATTATCTACTCGTTTGTAGTTTGAATTTATATAAAAAATTTCAATAACATTGACATTAAATACAAAATTTTAATAAAAATGTATAAAAGTCTGCTTAAAAAATACTTTAAATTACAAAAAAATCATAAAATCCAGCAAAGATCACGAAAATATCTAGCGTTCAGATTATAAATTTAATTAGTTTGAACTATCAATAAGCCTGGGCTTTACACTGACAATAGTTAGACTGTGGACTGGACTATATACAAATTATCATCACTACTGTCCGGACTATAGTCTTGACCAGTCCATGTCCGTAGCCAGACTTTTGACCGGCTATTTTCTGGACTGAATAGTCTCAACTATAGAATGACTATTGTATCGGCTTTAGTCTGGACTATAGCCTTGACCAGACCATGTCCGTAGACAGACTTTTGACCGGCTGTTGTCTGGACTAAATAGTCTCAACTATAGAATGACTATTGTATCGGCTTTAGTCCGGACTATAGTCTGGACTATAGACTGGCTATAGCCTGGACTATATACTGACTATAATCTGGGCTATAGACTGACTATAGTCTGGACTATAGGCTGACTATAGACTGACTATAGTCTGGACTATAGACTGACTATAGTCTGGACTTTAGAGTGACTATAGTATAGACTTTAGACTGACTATAGTCTGGACTATAGAAGAACTGTTCTATAACCTGTTCTATAACCTGACTATAGTCTGTACTATGGACTTACTATAGTCTGTACTATAGAATGGCTGTATTCTGTACTATAGAGTTACTATAGTCTGTGCTATAGACTGACTATATTCTGGACTGTAGAGTAACTATTATCTGGACAACAGAATTACTATTGTCTGGACTGAGAAGCCTGGACTATAATGTACTATAAACAGTCTATAGTCGCGAGTATAGATTGGCTATAGGCTGTCTATTATCTGGACTTTTGACTAACAATAGTCTCGACTTTAGAATGTCTTCACTCCAGACTATAGTGTCAATTATAAACTGACTATAGTCTGGAATATAGACTGACTATAATCTGGACTATAAACTGTCATGGTAACTACTATTGACTGACTATATATTGACTACTATAAGCTGGACTATTGATTGACTACGGTGGGAAGTGTGTACTGAATCATAAACTGAATATAGTCTTAAATATAGACTGATTATAATAAGGACTATAGACTGGTATAGTAACGACTATTGACTGGCTATAGTCAAGTTAATAAACTGACTACGGTTTGTACTTTAGACTGACTATAGTCACGACTAAATATTGACTATAGTCACTACTATAGATTGACTATAGTTGGGACTATAGCCTTGGCTATAGTCTGGACCGTAGAGTGACATTTGACCGACTATTGTCTGGACTGAATAGTGTCAACTATAGAATGGCCTATAGACTAACTACAATCTGGACTATGGACTGATTATACTGTGTACTAGTCTAATCTATAGACTGACTATAGTCTAGATTGTAGACTGACTATTATTTGGACTATAGACTGACTTTAGTCTGGACTATAGACTTACTATTATCTGGACTGAATATCCTGTATTATAGACTGGACTATACTGAACTGTAAACAGACTGTAGACACGTCTATATATTGACAATAGTTCAGACTATAGACTGTCTATAGTGTCGACTATAGAATGTCTATAGTGTCGACTATAGAATGTCTATAGTCCGGGCTGACTCCAGTCTGAATTATATTGTCTGAATTCTAAACTGAATAGTCTGGAATATAGACTGAATATAATCAGGACTATAGACTGCTATAGTAACGACTATTGAGTAACCATAGTAGGGACTATAGACTGACTGTAGACTAGATAGACTATAGCTATAGTCAATTGTCTGTATAGACTATAGACCGATTAAAGTCTGACCAATACACTGACCATAGTTTTTCGGACTGGACTATAGACTTACTATTATTTCGACTGAATATCCTGGATTATACACTGATTATAGACTGGACTATAAACAGACTATAGTTACGTCTATAGATTGACAATAGTTGAGTGATTAAAGGCTTACCAATACACTGACCATACATTTTCGGGAATAGTCTTACTCTGAACCAAATAAACAACATTATATCTGTAAATAGATGGGCTGTATATAATGGCCTTAAGTCCAAATATTTTCTAAAATTTTGCTGGATTTTCTGATACATTGTTTTTTGTTAAATTTTATATAATTTTTTTATAACTCATTTAAAAAAAAAACAACATTTTTCAAAATCTCAAATGAACTAAACTCCTCTAGTTATATTTTCTAAGCTAAAATCAATTAATTAATATAAAAAATAATTAAAAACCAAAATCCTATTCAAATCTTTTTTACAAAACTCTTAATAACAAATAACAACAAAAAAACCATTAAACAAAATCGTTATATAAAAAAATTTAAAATTAACAAAAAAAATATAAATAAAACCAACCTCCCAATTTATAAACTTGTTATATATAATGTATCTTTATAAATGTTATATACAACTAAAACAAAAAAAACTATATATTCCAATTATATATTATATTATATAAATAAAAAAGAAAAAACAATAAAAATAAAACAAACAAAAAAATATTTACAATTATATTTAACTAAACAATGAAAAAACAGATTTTTTATGTCAAGAAAAAACCCCATTTAATTAGTAAAAAAAAAAAAAACAAATAAAAAAACATTGCAATTAATAAATCCTTTACATAAAAACCAGAAAAAAAACATTTTCAAATTATAAAAAACTAACAACAAATTGAAATGTGAATATAATTTTGTGTATCTACCTTACCAGCAATATTATAAAAAACAAATGAATAAAATAAAAAAAATAAATAATAAAAGATTGACAAGAAAAAGAAAATAAAAGAAAAATTAATAAAAAAGAAAATTTAATTACAAAAATTATAATAAAATGTATTATTTCAGATTAAGAGTTATAGAGGGATTAAATTTAAAAAAAGGAACTGTTCTAGGAATATTCGTGAGCTAGAACAGAACTAAAACAGACTTACATTGAAATAGAACTAGAACAAAACAGAACCTAAACTAAACTAGAAAAGGAACAGAACAGATCAAGAATTGAACAGAACTAGAACAGAACAGAACTAGAACAGAAATAGAACAGAACAGAACTAAAACCGAACTAGAACAGAACTAGAACAGAACTAGAACAGAACTAGAACTAGAACAGAACTAGAACAGAACTAGAACAGCACTAGAACAGAACTAGAACAGAACTAGAACAGAACTAGAACTGAACTAGAACAGAACTAGAACCGAACTAGAACGGAACTAGAACAGAACTAGAACAGAACTAGAACAGAATTAGAACAGAACTAGAACAGAACTAGAAAAGAACTAGAACAGAACTAGAACAAGAACAGAACTAGAAAAGAACTAGAACAGAACTAGAACAGAACTAGAACAGAACTAGAACAGAACTAGAACAGAACTAGAACAGAACTAGAACAGAACTAGAACAGAACTAGAACAGAACTAGAACAGAACTAGAACAGAACTAGAACAGAACTAGAACAGAACTAGAACAGAACTAGAACAGAACAGAACTAGAACAGAACTAGAACAGAACTAGAACAGAACTAGAAGAGAACTAGAACAGAACTAGAACAGAACTAGAACAGAACTAGAACAGAACTAGAACCAGAACAGAACTAGAACAGAAGTAGAACAGAAGTAGAACAGAACTAGAACTGAACTAGAACTGCAACAGACTAGAACAGAACTAGAACAGAACAGAACTAGAACAGAACAGAAATAGAACAGAACTAGAACAGAACTAGAACAGAACTAGAACAGAACTAGAACAGAACTAGAACAGAACTAGAACAGAACTAGAACAGAACTAGAACAGAACTAGAACAGAACTAGAACAGAACTAGAACAGAACTAGAACAGAACTAGAACAGAACTAGAACAGAACTAGAACAGAACTAGAACAGAATTAGAACAGAACTAGAACAGAACTAGAACAGAATTAGAACAGAACTAGAACAGAACTGGAACTGAACTAGAACAGAACTAGAACAGAACTAGAACAGAACTAGAACAGAACTAGAACAGAACTAGAACAGAACTAGAACAGAACTAGAACAGAACTAGAACAGAATTAGAACAGAACTAGAACAGAACTGGAACTGAACTAGAACAGAACTAGAACAGAACTAGAACAGAACTAGAACAGAACTAGAACAGAACTAGAACAGAACTAGGACAGAACAAGAACAAAACTAGAACAGAACTAGAACAGAACTAGAACAGAACTAGAACAGAACTAGAACAGAACTAGAATAGAACTAATACAGAACTAGAACAGAACCAGAACAGAACTAGAACAGAAGTAGAACAGAACTAGTACAGAACTAGAACATAACTAGAACATAACTAGAACGGAACTAGAACAGAACTAGAAAAGAACTAGAACAGAACTAGAAAAGAACTAGAACAGAACTAGAACAGAACTAGAACAGAACTAGAACAGAACTAGAACAGAACTAGAACAGAACTAGAACACAACTAGAACAGAGCGAGAACAGAACTAGAACAGAACTAGAACAAAACTTAAACAGAAATAGAACAGAACTAGAATAGAAGTAGAACAGAACTAAAACAGAACTAGAACAGAAATAGAACAGAACTAGAACTGAACTAGAACAGAACTAGAACATAACTAGAACAGAACTAGAACACAACTACAAAAGAACTAGAATAGAAGTAGAACAGAACTAAAACAGAACTAGAACAGAAATAGAACAGAACTAGAACTGAACTAGAACAGAACTAGAACATAACTAGAACACAACTACAAAAGAACTAGAACACATCTAGAACTGAACTAGAACAGAACTAAAACAGAACTACAACAGAACTAAAACAGAACTAGAACACAAGTAGAACAAAACTAGAACAGAACTACAGCAACACTAGATCGGAACTACAACAGAACTAGAATAGAATTACAACAAAACTACAACAACACTAGAACAGAACTAGAACAGAACTAGAACAGAACTAGAACAGAACTAGAACAGAACTAGAACTGAACTAGAACTGAACTAGAACTGAACTAGAACTGAACTAGAACAGAACTAGAACAGAACTAGAACAGAACTAGAACAGAACTAGAACAGAACTAGAAATGAACTGGAAGTAAATTAGATGTAGAAGTAAATTAAAACTAAACTAGAACATAACTAGAGCTGAACTAAAACATCATCTTTTTATCAACTAACTAGTTCTAAAATTTATTATATATGATTTTCCCCTTTTTATGTTATTAAGAAAATCATATTTAAATATTATAGAAAACAAAAAATATATTTCGATGACTAACAATGCGGAAGTTCAGAGACAACGTAATTTCATTAGTTTTCATAGTATTTTCGGATATACATATGGTATTTTCTATTATATTTATATTAAAAACGTCTTTTTGTTTCTCTAGATATTTTTATTTTATTTTGCAAAAAAAAAAATATCATTCAACAACTAAATCGAAATAAAAACATATAATATACAAACATCTAGTGTGAGAAAAAAATTCCCCAAAAAAAGAAAATTTTCAAAAACAATTTTTCATCAGCTGCGGAGGCATCATCACGATCATAATTCTATTTGATGACAAAATGACAATATTTGTTCTAGTCTATATAAAAAAAAATAAGCAAAATCTTAAACAAAACAAAGACCTTGTGGAATTGTGTGTGATTTTACAAAAAAAAGAAAAGAAATAATTTGTATTTATAATAAATTTTGGTATTTAATGTTTCATGTAGTTTAAAAATGAAAAATATCTTTTGAAACCGCTAAAAAACATGTTAATGAAAAATTGTTTTTTTTTTTGCAAAAGAAACACAATAAATGTACAAGGTCTTAATGAACATAAAATGGAAATTTCTATACGCAATTTGTTTGTAAACATTTTACGACAAATGTTTTGAAAATTAGAACTTTTCTTGAAAATTCGGAAAAATATTCTCAGGGTGTGTCATTAAAAATTTTATGTCTTATGGTTTATTCCAATTCATAGTTTTATAATCTGTTTTTCATAATTTGTACAATTTGTGATGTAAATTTTTAAAAATATTACATTATAATAGTTTTAGCAAGAACATTAAAAGGGGGCGTGGCAGCAAATCATTTGAATAGACTTATAGATTTCCTACACTACTTTTAAATCGTTACAAACTTCTAGAAGTGCTGTACGTAATCACCTGCCTTGAAGACTTCATATATTTTAATCGCACGATGAGCTAGAGAGTTCACTCCAGCCGCCCTTTGTGACTAGCAAGAACAATCTGGTGGCGGTAGTGAAAGAATGTCCGGCAGTCTTTAGACCATATATGAAGCCTACCTCGAAAAGTTTAAATTCAAATTCTGAACTAGAACTGAACTAGAGCTGAACTAGAGCTGAACTAGACCTGAACTAGACCTGAACTAGAACTGAACTGGAACAGATCTAGAACAGAACTAGAACAGAACTGGAACAGAACTAGAAGAGAACAAAAATGAACTAGAACTGAACTAAAACTGAACTAGAACTGAACTAGAACTAAACTAGAACTGAACTAGAACTGAACTAGAACTGAACTAGAACTGAACTAGAACTGAACTAGAACTGAACTAGAACTAGAACTAGAACTGAACTAGAACTGAACTAGAACTGAACTAGAACTAAACCAGAACTAAACTAGAACTAAACTAGCACTGAACTAGAACAGAACTAAAACTGAACTAGAACAGAACTAGAACAGAACTAGAACAGAACTAGAACAGAACTAGAACAGAACTAGAACAGAACTAGAACAGAACTAGAACAGAACTAGAACAGAACTAGAACAGAACTAGAACAGAACTAGAACAGAACTAGAACAGAACTAGAACAGAACTAGAACAGAACTAGAACAGAACTAGAACAGAACTGAACTAGAACTAAACTGAACTAGAAGTGAACTAGAACTTAACTAGAACTAAACTAGAACTAAACTAGAACTAAACTAGAACTAAACTAGAACTGAACTACAATTGAACTAGAACTAGAACTGAACTAGAACTGAACCAGAACTGAACTAGAACTGAACTAGAACTGAACTAGAACTGAACTAGAACTGAACTAGAACTAAACTAGAACTGAACTAGAACTAAACTAGAACTAAACTAGAACTAAACTAGAACTGAACTAGAACTGAACTAAAACTAAACTAGAACTGAACTAGAACTGAACTAAAACTTAACTAGAACTGAAGTAGAACAGAACTAAAATAGAACTAGAACTGAACTAGAACTGAACTAGAACTGAACTAGAACTGAACTAGAACTGAACTAGAACTGAACTAGAACTGAACTAGAACTGAACTGAACTGAACTAGAACTGAACTAGAACTGAACTAGAACTGAACTAGAACTGAACTAGAACTGAACTAGAACTGAACTAGAACTGAACTAGAACTGAACTAGAACTGAACTAGAACTGAACTAGAACTGAACAAGAACTGAACTAGAACTGAACTAGAACTGAACTAGAACTGAACTAGAAGTGAACTAGAACTGAACTAGAACTGAACTAGAACTGAACTAGAACTGAACTAGAACTGAACTAGAACTGAACTAGAACTGAACTAGAACTGAACTAGAACTGAACTAGAACTGAACTAGAACTGAACTAGAACTGAACTAGAACTAAACTAGAACTGAACTTGAACTGAACTAGAAGTGAATTAGAACAGAACTAGAACTGAACTGGAACTGAACTAGAACTGAACTAGAACTGAACTAGAACTGAACTAGGACTGAACTAGAACTGAACTAGAACTGAACTAGAACTGAACTAGAACTGAACTAGAACAGAACTAGAACAGAACTAGAACTGAACTAGAACTGAACTAGAACAGAACTAGAACAGAACTCGAATAGAACTAGAACAGAACTCGAACAGAACTAGAACAGACCTAGAATAGAACTAGAGCTGCACGAGAACTGAACTAGAACTGAACAAGAACTGAACTAGAACTAAACTAGAACTGAACTAGAACTAAACTAGAAGTGAATTAGAACAGAACTAGAACAGAACTAGAACTGAACTAGAACTGAACTAGAACTGAACTAGAACTGAACTAGAACTGAACTAGAACTGAACTAGAACTGAACTAGAACTGAACTAGATCTGAACTAGAACAGAACTAGAACAGAACTAGAACAGAACTAGAACAGAACTAGAACAGAACTAGAACAGAACTAGAACAGAACTAGAACAGAACTAGAACAGAACTAGAACAGAACTAGAACAGAACAGAACAGAACTAGAACTAGAACAGAACTATAACAGAACTAGAACAGAACTAGAACAGAACTAGAACAGAACTAGAACAGAACTAGAACAGAACTAGAACAGAACTAGAACAGAACTAGAACAGAACTAGAACAGAACTAGAACAGAACTAGAACAGAACTAGAACAGAACTAGAACAGAACTAGAACAGAACTAGAACAGAACTAGAACAGAACTAGAACAGAACTAGAACAGAACTAGAACAGAACTAGAACAGAACTAGAACAAGAACAGAACTAGAACAGAACTCGAATAGAACTAGAACAGAACTCGAACAGAACTAGAACAGACCTAGAATAGAACTAGAGCTGCACGAGAACTGAACTAAAACTGAACTAAACTAGTATTGATAAACACATTGCGGTAGGTCAAGTGTGACTAACAGCCGATGCATACCCGACAAAGAAAAGTACTTTATCTATACCAAAAGGATATGAATACCGTACATCAATAATCACTTAACCAATTACTTCGGAAACATCAGCATGAATCGTGTCTCTGTCACCTCTGTGGGACCCTGTTAAGTCCATTAAATTCTGTGTTTCACCTTGCATTAGTCATTTAACAGATTTACTCTTTTCCCCACTTACGTTTTAACTACAACCACTGGTCCAATAACAAGAATAGCTTATATTATTATAAAGAATATGCGGTAGCACCTCCATACAATAACACCGGGTTTAAGCTAATCAATACGTTGGCATTCTCTGGGGAGGGTATAAATCATTACAATATTTTTTTTTTTTTTTTTTGTTTTACCCAAATTTTTTATAAAAGGGAGGCGTGGCATAAATCATATAAAGACTTTCAATCTCTTACATAATTATAATTAGTTTTATTATAAACATAAATATAAAAAGATTTAACCACATAAAAATACGTACATAGATACTTATCAAACACACAATAGGAATAAATCTAATAAACTCTGGGTTTAATTTTAAACATTAAAGGATCCTTGGGTCTTAATATCAATTCGGCAATTAACAATAATTCCTCATCCTTATTACCCGCATAGTCCAGCTCATAGTGACGCAAAACATTAGTCAAAACAGTCTTAACTTCCAACATGGCGAATTTTTGACCAATACAATTGCGTGGACCCGCCGAGAAAGGTATATAAGCATAGGGACTCATTTTATCGGTAGTATAGTCCATTTCAAAACGTTCCGGTTTAAAGGTATTGGCTTCGGGAAACAGTTCCTCTTGACGGCCCAAATGTAAGGGAGAAATGCCTATATTAGTGCCGGCAGGTACAATTTTACCATCTGTAATATAGGGGGAATAAGATTTCGAATTAAAACTGAAACGATTTACTTACTTATCTCACACTCTTCTGTGACTTTTCTGCCTAACAAAGGCACCGAGGGAAACATTCTCAAGGTCTCCTTTATGCACAACTCCACATAATGTAAATTATTAAGATCTTCATAGGTTACCGGCTTGCTTTTATCTTTACCAAATACCTGTATTATCTCCTCAAAACATTTCTGTTGACATTTCGGATTCATAGCCAAATTATAAAAACAAAATGTAATGGCTGACGAAGTGGTGTCATGACCCTCAAACATAAAAGTATCCACTTCCTCACGTATATCTAAATTACTTAAAGGTTTGCCATCAATTTCAGACTGCAGCAATATATCCAAAAAGGCCATTTTACGTTTAGAACCGATATCATCTTCATGCGATTCTGTTACATTATCTTGAGCCTTTAAAAGTTCTTCACGTCTTTGAACAATAATCTTTTCAGTGAATCCGTGTAATATAGCTAAAGCTTTCTTTTCATCACGCGCCAATTTGGTAAATTGATAGGTTAAGTTGAAACGATATAATATGTCAAACATACGCTTGTGTAGGACAGTAGAAATTCTGAAAAAAAAACGATATTTCTAACAAGGAATTTGTGTAAAAAATTATTAATGAAAACCTTACGTTTTGACAGCTCTTACATATTCGGAATCGGCATTGGTCTGTGCATGCACCGAAACACCCATGGCGGATTCTGAAAGTAAAGAGGGGTTTCAATTAAACTAAAAATATATTACTTCATTTCATAATAAAACATTTAAATAATCACTAAATGGTTCTAGACATTTCAAAATTTTATTTATAATCAATATTTTTTATATATTTGGAGTCCTGATGCAAATCTCAATTTCAAAACTCTTATTTTTCATCAAAAACACAAACTTCTATATAGACTATTTTACAATTGTCCCTTTTTACATCAACTCTTACCACAAATCGTATCCAAAGTACACAAATTAACCCATTCATATAAATCCATTCCATTATCGCTTTGCATATGCCACTCTCGATCCATATTTGCTAAAAGCACCCGAGATTCTCTTTCAAAAATCTCTATAAAATCATCAAGACTTTTAAAATGAAATGCTGGTGTTATAGCCTTTCTACGTTTATGCCATTTTTGGCCACGACTCACTAGTAATCCCTCTTTCAGCCAAGGTTCCAATGGCAAATATTCGTCGGCCTTGTCATTGAAACGCATACTGGCCAAAACAATTTCCACATCTTTGATGTCACTAAAAAACATATTAAGCTCCGGACCCAACCATATTTTCAGAGTATTACCATATTTCTCTAGAAATTCCGTTAATATGGCAATATTCCTATGAGGCGGTTGCCCAATAAAATGATATGCATGACCTATTATAGGCCAGGTAGGAGGACTAGGTATATTACGTGTGATTTCGATTAAATATTTGTATTTATAGAAATAAAGACCTAACCCAAAGCATACGGGTAAAACTATTAAAACAATTTCCAGCATTATGAAAGCCTTAACGGTTTGAACCAACGCCGATAACTGTTTTTGGAAATATTTTTCGTAACTTCAAAATAAATAAATATTTGTTTTATTTTGGTAGCTACTTAGCTTATCTTATCGTTAATTGATATTGTTCTAAATAGACAAACAAAAATTTTGGGACTGATATTGGCTAATCTCTTTGAATTGAATTTAAGGTCAAACAAATCGCAACCCCCAGGTTTGTAAAAGGCTAATCTATGGTTTCTGGTTTGTTTACTTATTAAACAAATTCTAATAAATTATGAAAACATTTAAACAAAACAGTCTAGACTATATTCTCTTATATAGTCTGGATTTTAATCTAGACTATAGTCTATTACATAGTCCAGACAATAGTATATTCTATAGTCCAGACTATAGTCTATTCTAAATTCCAGAATATAGTCTACTGTATACTTCAGACTATAGTTTATTCTATAGGCCAGATATTTTCCAGAATATAGTCTACTGTAACCTTCAGACTATAGTCTATTCTCTAGTCCAGAATATAGTCTATTCTATCGTCTAAACTATAGTATATTCTATAGTCCAGACTGTAGTCTATTCTATAGTCCAGACTATAGTGTATTCTATCGTCTAAACTATAGTCTATTCTACAGTCCAGACTATAGTCTATCCTATAGTCCAGACTATAGTCTATCCTATAGGCTAGACCACACTATAGTCTACACTATAGTCCACACTATAGTCTATTCTATAGTTCAGACTATAGACTATTCTAAATTTCGGAATATAGTCTACTGTATACTTCAGACTATAGCCTATTCTATAGTCCTGACTATAGTATATTCTACAGTCCAGACTATAGTATATTCTATAGTCCAGACTATAGCCAATTCTATAGTCCAGACTATAGTCAATTCTATAGTCCAGACTATAGCCAAGTCTATAGTCTATTCTATAGGCTAGATTATAGTCTATTCTATAGTACAGACTATAGTCTATTTTATAGTCCAGACTATAGTCTACTCTATAGTCCTGACTATAGCCTATTCTATAGTCCAAACTATAGTCTATTTTATAGTCCAGTCTATAGTCTATTCTATAGTCCAGACTATAGCCTATTCTATAGTCCAGACTATAGTCTATTTTATAGTCCAGACTGTAGTCTATTCTATAGTACAGACTGTAGGCTATTCTATAGTTAAGACTATAGTCTATTCTACAGTCCAGACTATAATATATTCTATAGTCCAGACTATAGTCTGTTCTATAGTGCAGACTGAAGTCTATAGTCCACACTATAGTCCAGATAGTCTACTCTATAATCCAATAGTCTACTCTATAGAGTAGACTATAGTTAATTCTATAATCCAGACTATAGTTTATTCTATAGTCTAGAATATAGTCTATTTTATATTTTAAACTTTTCTGTATTCCAGACTATAGGCTATTCTGTCTACTCTTTGTACTATAGTTTATTCTGTAATCCATACTATATTCTATTCTATAGTCCAGACTATAGTCTCCTCGCTAATATTCAATAGTTCAGATTTTATTCTATATAGTATGGATTACATATAAATAAAATCATATATACATATACATATAAATTATATATTTACCACATATAACATCCAAAGTACATAGACTTATAAACTCATAGAGATCTATCTCTGAAGCAAATCCAATTTCACGGATTTTTCTTTCCAATTTCGTTATCATTAGCCGTGATTCAGATTCAAAATTATCAATAAATTGTCGTAGAATTTGAAAATGAAATGCACCCGTTATCAATTTACGTCTCTGATGCCATTTACGTCCTCGTGATATAAGCAGACCTTCTTTTAACCAGGGCTCTAAAACCTGGTACTCGCCTGCCTTTTCATTGTGCACTATGCCACCCAATATAATTTCAATATCTTTTAAATCACTTGTTAGAAGATTCAACTCTGGGCCCAACCAAATTTTCATACATTTTGTATGGCGTAAATTTTCTTCACCTAAACTCCAAATACGCTGCAGCATCATGTGGGCCGGTACACCAATAAAATGATAGGCATGACCTATGATAGGCCAAGTGGGACCACTGGGTATATTGCTGGTTATTTCGATGATACGTTTAAATTTGGTTAAATATAAAATTAGACCATAAATAACAGCGGAAAATAAAAATATTGCAATACTCGTTAAGAGATATGCTAGGAAACCGTATTGTAACTCGTCACCGTGGACCATTGTTCTTAAACTGAGGAACAATTAAAAGATCAGTTATATTTTAAGTTGAATTTTGTTCAAAATAATTGAAATGCATGCAACTTTACGCTAAAAAACTGATAAGAAATTTTTATACTTAATACACTTAAACCTCAATTAGCAACAACGACTGGAAATCCACACGCAATTGCAATTGAGTATAGACAGTGATGCCTATTTTAATAATTAAAAATTTTTGTAATTGCAATAGATTCATATTATTTTGTTTTGTCATTTTGTAACTCGGGGGTTTGGTGTTTTTAGACGAACTGTCAATGTAATTGCTTAACATTGACAGTTCGTATATATATAATATATTTTCTTTTCAATTAATCTTTCATATATAGGAACTTTAAACTTTCGTTTAATTTTCAGTAGATTATTTATAAATTTTTTTAAAAAGTGTCATTCACTTACATATAAAAATGAGATTTTTTTTATACTAAAATTAAATTTTTGTTATGATTTTTTAATGGAATTTTACAAGGAAATTGTTGTGCTAAATTTATGGCCCAAGAAGACCAGGCGATAAATTTGTTGTTTTATAAATAGATATTTTCCGAAAAATTCAAAAAACCCTAACAAAACGACCAATTACTTTCCAACAGAAAAGTAAGGTCCCAAATCAAGGTTTATGGGGATGGGGTTAAAATGATATAGATCCGATTTCAACTTAATTTATAGACATTTCTAACACTTATACTTATACAACTTAATATGCTTTTTAAACGCTTAATCTAACTTAATTCCTATTCAAAATCTTGGTCCAGTGAGTGAAAATCGTGATAAAAGGCTGGATAGCAAGCGAGTATTAAAATCTTGCTCCAGTCGACTATAGAACAGACTATAATCTAGACTATAGTTTGAACTATAGAATAGACTATAGCATAGCCTATAGTCTGGACTATAGAACAGACTATACTCTTGACTATAGAATAGACTATAATATGGAATATAGAATAGACAACACTCTGGACCATAGAATAGACTAAAGTCTGGACTATAGAATAGCTTGTAGTTGGACTATGGAATTGATTATAATCTGGACTAAAGAATAGACTATGGTCTGGACTATAGAAAGAATAGACTATAGTCTGCACTATAGAAAATGTTATAGACTGTAGTTGGACTATAGAATAGGCTAGAGTCTGGACTATATAACAAAGTCTGAGCTATAGAAATACTATAGTTTGGACTATAGAATAGGCTATAGTCTTGACTATGGAATAGACTATAGTCTAGCCTAGAGAATAGACTATAGTCTGGACTATAGAATAGACTGTAGTCTGGACTGTAGAATAGACTATAGTTTAGACGATAGAATAGACTATAGTCTGGACTATAGAATAGACTATAGTCTGGACTGTAGAATATACTATAGTCAGGACTATAGCATATACTATAGTCTGAAGTATACAGTAGATTATATTCTGGTATTTAGAATAGACTATAGTCTGGACTATCGAATAAAAGTCTGGACTATAGAATAAACTATAGTCTGGACTATAGTGTAGACTATAGTCTGTACTATAGAATAGACTATAGTCTGGACTAAATAATAGACTATAATCTGGACCATAGTCTGAACTATAGAATGATCTATAGTTTGGACTATAAAATGGACTATAGTCTGGACTATAGAATAGTTTATAGTCTGAACTATGACATAAAATAGACTATAGTCAATTCTATTCTCTGGACTATAGAATAGACTATAGTCTGTACTATAGAATAGACTATAGTCTGATCTATAGAATAAACTATAGTCTGGAATATAGAATAGACTATAGTCTTGACTATAAAATAGACTATAGTCTGGACTATAGAGTAGACTATAGTCTGGACTATAGAGTAGACTATAGTCTGGATTATAGAATAGGCTATAGTTTGGACTATGGAATAGACTATAGTCTGGACTAAAGAATACAAAAAAGTCTTAACTATAGAAAAGGCAATAGTCTGGACAATACAATAGACTATAGTCTGGACTATAGAAAAGGCAATAGTCTGAACTATAGAATATACTGTAGTCTGGACTATAGAATGGACTATAGTTTGTAGTTGGACTATGGAATTGACTATAATCTGGATTATAGAATAGTTTGTAGTTGGACTATGGAATTGATTCTAATCTGGACTAAAGAATAGTCTATACTCTGGACTATAGAATAGACTATATAGACTATGGTCTAATCTATAGAATACACTATAGTCTGGACTATAGAATAGGCTATAGTCTGGACTGTAGAATAGACTATAATCTGGACAATAGTGTAGACTATAGTTTGGACTATAGAATATGCTATAGTCTGGACTATAGAATAGACTATAGTTTGGACTATAGAATAGACTATAGTCTGGACTATAGAATAGACTATAGTTTGGACTATAGAATAGACTATAGTTTGGACTATAGAATAGACTATAGTCTGGACTGTATGTAGAATAGAATGTAGTCTGTACTATAGAATGGTGTATAAAATGGACTACAGTCTGGAATATAGAATAGTTTATAGTCTGAACTGTAGCATAAACTAGACTATAGTCTATTCTATACTCTGGACCATACAATAGCCTATAGTCTGAACTATAGAATAGACTATAGTCTGAACTTAGACTATGGTGTAGACTGTAGAACATATACAAATCTATCAATCTATCGAACAGTCTATAATCTGGACTATAGAATAGTTTAAAGTGTGGAACAAGCTATTAACTGGACTATAGGAAGGTCTATAGACTGGACTGTAGAAATGATCATAGTCGGGACAATAGAACAGACTATAGTGTGAACTAAATATAAGACTATATTGTAGAGTATAGAGCAGAAAATAGTCTGGACTACAGATTATAGTCTGGGATATAGTGTGGTCTCTGGACTAAAGTGTGGACTATAGGACTGTCTATATGGGCTATCTATCAGTTTCATCAAATGAAATTTTACACGTGCAAACATTCAAACTTACCACAAATAACATCTAGTGTAACCAAATGTACCCAATGATCCATGCTGATAAGACCACTTCCCTTCTGAGATTCTCTGTGTATATTTTTCACAAAAATTCTTGCATTACGATCAAATACCTCAATAAATTGTTCCAATATTTTAAAATGAAAGGCAGGCGTTAAAATTCGACGACGTTTAAACCATTTGACGGGTTTACTTAGCAGCAAACCCTCACACAACCAATTTTTTAGAAAATCATATTCTTTAGATTTAAATAGCAAATTATTGGTACCCAAAACATATTCAACGTCTTGGGTATCTAACATGAAAATGCTCAATTCTAGTCCTACCCAGAATTTTACAGTTTTGCCATAACTACACAATACATCAGCGACAATTTTGAAAACGTCATCTGGTTGAGCACCCAAAAACAGATTTAAATTGCCTAGCAAAGGCCATGTTTTGGGACCCACAAAATTACGCGCTAAATATTTTACACGTAGGAATTTTTTTAATTTTGTTAAGAAAATGAGAAAAAATAATACGGAGATAGTTACAATTAAATACATTAGCACGTTTGTTGTTTATAATACGACGTACGGAATTCAACTAAATAAACAAAACCCAAACTCTAGATTGAAAAACAGAATTATCAGTCTAATACGAGCCTATAATAATAATTTTAAATAATAATATAAATAGTTCATGAGTACTGAAATGTATGAGTACTGAAATGCGTCATAATTTTTAGAAAGTTGACTGAAATTTTCAAAAAAAAAAAAAATATATACAATTAATATTATATTCCAGAAAAATTGTTTCTTTGTAATTCTGTGGACAATACAAGTCTATAAACTAGGCTATATACTCTACCATAGACTAGATTATAGGCTAGACTATAGACTAGACTATAGACTAGACTATAGACTAGACTATAGAGTAGACTATAGACTAGACTATAGACTAGACTATAGACTAGACATAGACTAGACTAGACTATAGACTAGACTATAGACTAGACTAGACTATAGACTAGACTATAGACTAGACTATAGACTAGACATAGACTAGACTAGACTATAGACTAGACTATAGACTAGACTATAGACTAGACTAGACTATAGACTAGACTATAGACTAGACTATAGACTAGACTATAGACTAGACTATAGACTAGACTATAGACTAGACTATAGACTAGACTATAGACTAGACTATAGACTAGACTATAGACTAGACTATAGACTAGACTATAGACTAGACTAATAGACTAGACTATAGACTAGACTATAGACTAGACTATAGACTAGACTATAGACTAGACTATAGACTAGACTATAGACTAGACTATAGACTAGACTATAGACTAGACTATAGACTAGACTATAGACTAGACTATAGACTAGACTATAGACTAGACTATAGACTAGACTATAGACTAGACTATAGACTAGACTATAGACTAGACTATAGACTAGACTATAGACTAGACTATAGACTAGACTATAGACTAGACTATAGACTAGACTATAGACTAGACTATAGACTAGACTATAGACTAGACTATAGACTAGACTATAGACTAGACTATAGACTAGACTATAGACTAGACTATAGACTAGACTATAGACTAGACTATAGACTAGACTATAGACTAGACTATAGACTAGACTATAGGCTAGACTATAGACTAGACTATAGACTAGACTATAGACTAGACTATAGACTAGACTATAGACTAGACTATAGACTAGACTATAGACTAGACTATAGACTAGACTATAGACTAGACTATAGACTAGACTATAGACTAGACAATAGACTAGACTATAGACTAGACTATAGACTAGACTATAGACTAGACTATAGACTAGACTATAGACTAGACTATAGACTAGACTATAGACTAGACTATAGACTAGACTATAGACTAGACTATAGACTAGACTATAGACTAGACTATAGACTAGACTATAGACTAGACTATAGACTAGACTATAGACTAGACTATAGACTAGACTATAGACTAGACTATAGACTAGACTATAGACTAGACTATAGACTAGACTATAGACTAGACTATAGACTAGACTATAGACTAGACTATAGACTAGACTATAGACTAGACTATAGACTAGACTATAGACTAGACTATAGACTAGACTATAGACTAGACTATAGACTAGACTATAGACTAGACTACTAGACTACTAGACTATAGACTAGACTATAGACTAGACTATAGACTAGACTATAGACTAGACTATAGACTAGACTATAGACTAGACTATAGACTAGACTATAGACTAGACTATAGACTAGACAATAGACTAGACTATAGACTAGACTATAGACTAGACTATAGACTAGACAATAGACTAGACTATAGACTAGACTATAGACTAGACTATAGACTAGACTATAGACTAGACTATAGACTAGACAATAGACTAGACTATAGACTAGACTATAGACTAGACTATAGACTAGACTATAGACTAGAATATAGACTAGACTAGACTATAGACTAGACTATAGAGAAGACTATAGACTAGACTATAGACTAGACTATAGACTAGACTATAGACTAGAGTCTAGTCTATAGACTAGACTATAGACTAGACTAGACTAGACTATAGACTAGAATATAGACTAGACTATAGACTAGACTATAGACTAGAATATAGACTATAGATAGACTAGACTAGACTATAGACTAGACTAGACTATAGGCTAGAGTCTAGTCTATAGACTAGAGTCTATAGACTATAGACTAGACTAGACTAGACTATAGACTAGACTATAGACTAGACTATAGACTAGACTATGGACTAGACTATAGACTAGACTATAGACTAGACTATAGACTAGACTATAGACTAGACTATAGACTAGACTATAGACTAGACTATAGACTAGACTATAGACTAGACTATAGACTAGACTATAGACTAGACTATAGACTAGACTATAGACTAGACTAGACTAGACTATAGACTAGACTATAGACTAGACTATAGACTAGACTATAGACTAGACTATAGACTAGACTATAGACTAGACTATAGACTAGACTATAGACTAGACTATAGACTAGACTATAGACTAGACTATAGACTAGACTATAGACTAGACTATAGACTAGACTATAGACTAGACTATAGACTAGACTATAGACTAGACTATAGACTAGACTATAGACTAGACTAGACTAGACTATAGACTAGACTATAGACTAGACTATAGACTAGACTATAGACTAGACTATAGACTAGACTATAGACTAGACTATAGACTAGACTATAGACTAGACTATAGACTAGACTATAGACTAGACTATAGACTAGACTAGACTAGACTATAGACTAGACTATAGACTAGACTATAGACTAGACTATAGACTAGACTATACTATAGACTAGACTATAGACTATAACTATAGCTATACATAGACTAGTCTATAGACTAGACTATAGACTAGACTATAGACTAGAAGATAGACTACACTATGGAATAACTGTAGCTTAGACTGAAGACTAGAGTGTAGACTAGCATATATGCTACACTATAGATTAACTATATACTAGACTGTAGACTAGCCTATAGACTAGACTATAGACTGGACTATACACTAGACTATAGATTAGACTATAGACTAGGCTATATACTAGACTATGGACTAGATTGTAGAACTAGACTATGGACTTGACTGTTGACTTGAATTTAGTGTAAAATAAACTGTAATAAAAAGGGTAGACTAGTAACTAACTAACTAACTAATACTAACTAACTAACTAACTAACTAACTACTAACTAACTACTAACTAACTAAATAACTAACTAACTAACTAACTAACTACTAACTAACTAACTAACTAACTAACTACTAACTAACTACTAACTAACTAACTAACTAACTAACTAACTAACTAACTAACTAACTAACTAACTAACTAACTAACTAACTAACTAACTAACTAACTAACTAACTAACTAACTAACTAACTAACTAACTAACTACTAACTAACTACTAACTAACTAACTAACTAACTAACTACTAACTACTAACTAACTAACTAACTACTAACTAACTACTAACTAACTAACTAACTAACTAACTAACTAACTAACTAACTAACTACTAACTAACTAACTAACTAACTAACTAACTAACTAACTAACTAACTAACTAACTAACTAACTAACTAACTAACTAACTAACTAACTACTAACTAACTAACTAACTAACTAACTAACTAACTAACTAACTAACTAACTAACTAACTACTAACTAACTAACTAACTACTAACTAACTAACTAACTAACTAACTAACTAACTACTAACTAACTACTAACTAACTAACTAACTAACTAACTAACTAACTAACTACTAACTACTAACTAACTAACTAACTAACTAACTACTAACTAACTAACTAACTAACTAACTAACTAACTAACTAACTAACTAACTAACTAACTAACTAACTAACTAACTAACTAACTAACTAACTAACTAACTAACTAACTAACTAACTAACTAACTAACTACTAACTAACTAACTAACTAACTAACTAACTAACTAACTAACTAACTAACTAACTAACTAACTAACTAACTAACTAACTAACTAACTAACTAACTAACTAACTAACTAACTAACTAACTAACTAACTAACTAACTAACTAACTAACTAACTACTAACTAACTAACTAACTAACTAACTAACTAACTAACTAACTAACTAACTAACTAACTAACTAACTAACTAACTAACTAACTAACTAACTAACTAACTAACTACTAACTAACTAACTAACTAACTAACTAACTAACTAACTAACTAACTAACTAACTAACTAACTAACTAACTAACTAACTAACTAACTAACTAACTAACTAACTACTAACTAACTAACTAACTAACTAACTAACTAACTAACTAACTAACTAACTACTAACTAACTAACTAACTAACTAACTAACTAACTACTAACTAACTAACTAACTAACTAACTAACTAACTAACTAACTAACTAACTAACTAACTAACTAACTAACTAACTAACTAACTAACTAACTAACTAACTAACTAACTAACTAACTAACGAACTAACTAACTAACTAACTAACTAACTAACTAACTAACTAACTAACTACTAACTAACTAACTAACTAACTAACTAACTAACTAACTAACTAACTAACTAACTAACTAACTAACTAACTACTAACTAACTAACTAACTAACTAACTAACTAACTAACTAACTAACTAACTAACTACTAACTAACTAACTAACTAACTAACTAACTAACTAACTAACTAACTAACTAACTAACTAACTAACTGACTAACTAACTAACTAACTGACTAACTAACTAACTAACTAACTAACTAACTAACTAACTACTAACTAACTAATAACTACTAACTAACTAACTACTAACTAACTAACTAACTAACTAACTAACTAACTAACTAACTAACTACTAACTAACTAACTAACTAACTAACTAACTAACTAACTACTAACTAACTAACTAACTACTAACTAACTAACTAACTAACTACTAACTAACTAACTAACTAACTAACTAACTAACTAACTAACTAACTAACTAACTAACTAACTAACTAACTAACTAACTAACTAACTAACTAACTAACTAACTAACTAACTAACTAACTAACTAACTAACTAACTACTAACTAACTAACTAACTAACTAACTACTAACTAACTAACTAACTAACTACTAACTAACTAACTAACTAACTAACTAACTAACTAACTAACTAACTAACTAACTAACTAACTACTAACTAACTAACTAACTAACTAACTAACTAACTAACTAACTAACTAACTAACTAACTAACTAACTAACTAACTAACTAACTACTAACTAACTACTAACTAAACTACTACTAACTAACTAACTAACTACTAACTAACTAACTAACTAACTAACTAACTAACTAACTAACTAACTAACTAACTAACTAACTAACTAACTAACTAACTAACTAACTAACTAACTAAACTAACTAACTAACTAACTAACTAACTAATATAACCTAACTAACTAACTAACTAACTAACTAACTAACTAACTAACTAAACAACTAACTAACTAAACTAACTAAGTAACTAACTAACTAACTACTAACTAACTAACTAACTAACTAACTACTACTAACTAACTAACTAACTAACTAACTAACTAACTAACTAACTAACTAACTAACTAACTAACTAACTAACTAACTACTACTAACTAACTAAACTACTAACTAACTAACTACTAACTAACTAACTAACTAACTAACTAACTAACTAACTAACTAACTAACTAACTAACTAACTAACTAACTAACTACTAACTAACTAACTACTAACTAACTAACTAACTAACTAACTAACTACTAACTAACTAACTAACTAACTACTACTACTAACTAACTAACTAACTAACTAACTACTACTACTAACTAACTATCTAACTAACTAACTAACTAACTAACTAACTAACTAACTTACTTTCTAATAACTTCTACGTCTACGAAAATTTTTTCCATATGTTACAAAAGGAGTCCCAATTTTCGATATACATATATATACTGAAATGATCTGTATACTTACTTTTGTGACGTAAATTTTGCACCTTTTTAACTTTAGCTTAAATGAGAACTCAAAGAACCAAAATATGAAGAAAAAAAGTGGTGAATAATACTTATCATAATTGTTTTTAATAAATAAATGTGTTACTTTCTTGTTTTTTGAAAAAATAATGTGTTTTTTTAAATAAAACCAATCGTCAGTATTTCTGCATACTTTTTTTTTTGGTGATTAACTGTATGCACATTTAAAGAACAACCGTTCTCGCCCGATAAGGTAATTATATTGTTATATTGCTTTTTAATACAAAAAAAATATATTTTCTACGCACCACAAATTATATCCAGTGTCACCAGATTCAGCCAATGATCCATATTCACAATATCGCCGCTAACCTCTGCCGATCGCTGTAGATTTTCAACAAAAACCCTTGTATTACGATCAAAAATCTCAATATATTGCTCCAAGATATGAAAATGAAAAGCAGCAGTTAAAATTCGTCTACGTTTAAACCATTTCGGTGGTCTACTTATAAGAAGACCTTCACACAACCAATTCCTTAGAAAATCATATTCCATTGATTTGACTAACAAAGTATTGGAACTTAAAACACATGCAGCATATTTAACGTCCATCATAAAAACACCAAAAATAAATGGACCAAACCAAAATCCCACCGTTTTACCATAATCTTCGATTATTTCACGTATAACATAGATTATGCGTTCCGGTTTAATACCCACCAACATATGGGCGTTGCCCAAAATTGGTATAGTCTTGGGTATGACAAATTGTTTGGACAGTTGCCTAGTACGCGCAAGGCGTTTAAAATGTGGCAGTAATTGTTTGAGTAAGATATATAAAACTATTACAAACAAAAAAAGTAAATACATTGTAGGTGTTCAAAATCGTAACGATGTTAAAGATCCGATTTGTAGATTGCAACTAAACTCAACAATAGTTGTATTTATACTGTACGGGTCAATAAAGACCAGTGTCTTTAAAAACCTGTGTTGCAATTGGCATTGGGTAATTTTATTAAAAGGTCAATTATCTATATATATAAAATTCTAACGTTACTGACTGACTGATTCACTGACTGATTCATCATCGCACAGCCTAAACGGTTGAAGCTAAAGAGCTGAAATTTGGACAGGAGGTTGGTCTCCCGCCAAGTAGATCCACTAAGACGGGATTTTTGGAAATTCGAATGTTTAGGGGGTAAAAAAGGGTAAAAACGGGTAAATTCGGTAACCTTATATCTCCTAAACTAGAAAAGATACAAAAACAGTTTATAGCTTATCGCCGTTCATTTAAAAAATAAACGGACAGGTGTCTGGTACTTTTTTAAAATTCGGCCCCTTTAGGGAATAAACGGGTAAAAACTGTATTTTGGTACTTTTTTCGCACCCCATGTATCTTTTAAACCAGTGCCCATTCAAAAAATATTTTTGTCTCCTTCATAACTTAACGAAAAAATAAAAATATGAATTTAGTACTTTTTGGATATTCGGACGTTTAAGGGGTTAAAATTGTACCTATTTTTGGTACTTTTTTCATAAAACATTGTTTTTGGTTTATTAACTTATACATATGAATACATAATAACGGGCTCCCACTACGATGTTGCAACTTTTTGGAATAGAATTTTTATTTCGTTAATGGGGAGGAAAAAAGTACCAAAAGGGGTAAAAACGGGAAATTTGATTTTATTCAACCACAATGATCCAATTTAGATAAAATTTTTAAATTTAGAAACACTAAATATCCTAATGGGGTGTTATTTGGAACCCGGTATCAAGTGATATTTTTTGGTACTTTTCATTCTCCAACTGGTCCTTTTTGAGTTTTCTATGATATTGAAATAGAAACATGAAATTAATAATAAAGGGACTTTTCGCTACTTTTTCGTTCTACACAGGTACTTTTTTGAGTTTTCTTTAAAATTAAACCTAGAAACATGAAATTAAGCATGTAGAGCTCGGAGTAAATGAGAATCTATAAAATGGGACTTTTTGGTACTTTTTCGTTCTTCAAAAGGTACTTTTTGAATTTTCTATAATATTGAACCTAGAAACATGAAATTAAACATGTAGAGACCGGAGTAAAGAGAATCTATAAAAGGGGACTTTTTGGTACTTTTTCGTCCTTCGACTGGTACTTTTTGAGTTTTCTATAAAATTTAACCTAGAAAAATGAAATTAAGCATGTAGAGCCCTTAGAAAATGAGAATCTATAAAAGGGGACTATTTGGTACTTTTTTGTCCTTCGACTGGTACTTTTTGAGTTTTCTATAAAATTTAACCTAGAAACATGAAATTAAGCATGTAGAGCCCGGAGTAAATGAGAATCTATAAAAGGGGACTTTTTGGAACTTTTTCGTCTTTCGACTGGTACTTTTTGAGTTTTCTATAAAATTTAACCTAGAAACATGAATTTAAGCATGTAGAGCCCAGAGTAAATGAGAATCTATAATAGGGGACTTTTTGGTACTTTTTCGTCCTTCGACTGGTACTTTTTGAGTTTTCTATAAAATTTAACCTAGAAACATGAAATTAAGCATGTAGAGCCCGGAGTAAATGAGAATCTATAAAAGGGGACTTTTTGGTACTTTTTCGTCCTTCGACTGGTACTTTTTGAGTTTTCTATAAAATTTAACCTAGAAACATGAAATTAAGCATGTAGAGCCTGGAGTAAATGAGAATCTATAAAAGGGGACTTTTTGGTACTTTTTCGTCCTTCGACTGGTACTTTTTGAGTTTTCTATAAAATTTAACCTAGAAACATGAAATTAAGCATGTAGAGCCTGGAGTAAATGAGAATCTATAAAAGGGGACTTTTTGGTAATTTTTCGTTCTTCAAAAGGTACTTTTTGTGTTTTTTATAACATGAAATTAACCATGTGGAGCCCGGAGTTAATGAGAATCTATAAAAGGGGACCCTTTGGTAATTTTTCGTTCTTCAACTGGTACTTTTTTAATATTCTATAATATTGAACTTAGGAACATGAAATTAAATAAAAGAGGTCTTTTGTTACTTTTTCGTACTTCATTGGTACTTTTTGAGTTTTCTAAAATATTGAATATATAAACATAAATTTAAATAGGGGACTTTTTGATATTGCAGATATATATACATTTACAATAATATTTATTTTATTCCATTACGATGAGGGTAGCGAAGCACACTGGGTATAGCTAGTATATAATATTTTTAATAATTAATTCTAACCATTATAATTAGAAAATTTTAAAATTTCAAACAGAATTAGGTTTTTAAAAATATGCTGTTATTTAAAAGATCTATAATTATGTTAATAATTCCAGTGTAATTATGAATTAAAATTACTAATTGACGAGCTTTAAACATTTAAATCAAATCGTATGTTGTAAATTTTTTGAAAAATGTATTTTGGACGAGTTTAAGAAGTTACCGAAAAGATAAGGTGTAACATAAAATGGCCCTTTATGTTAACCGAAAAGGATCTAGCTGCAACTTATTACACAGGACAACTATGTCCACATATTTAATTGAACCAAACGTATTGGTATATCAAATATCAGTACTCATCACATCCCTCAGTCGTGCAAAAAATGATGAGACTATATACTAAACTATAGACTGGATTATATACTCGACTATCGACTAGACTATAGACATGACTATGGACTAGACTATAGAAAAAACTATACACTAGACTATAGATAATACTAAAGATCAGTCTATAGACTAGACTATAGACTAGACAATAGACTAGACTATAGACTAGACAATAGCCTAGACTATAGACTAGACAATAGACTAGACTATAGACTAGACTATAGACTAGACTATAGACTAGACTATAGACTAGACTATAGACTAGACTATAGACTAGACTATAGACTAGACTATAGACTAGATTATAGACTAGACTATAGACTAGACTATAGACTAGACTATAGACTAGACTATAAGCTAGACTATAGACTAGACTATAGACTAGACTATGCACTAGACTATACACTAGACTATACACTAGACTATACACTAGACTATACACTAAACTATACACTAGACTATATACTAGACTATACACTAAACTATACACTAGACCATACACTAGACTATACACTAGACCATACAATAGACCATACACTAGACTATACACTAGACTATAGACAAGATTATACCATAGACTAGATGTTAGACTAGACTAGACTATAGACTACACTATAGACTAGACTATACACTTGACTATACACTAGACTAGACTAGACTATAGACTACATTATAGACTAGACTATAGACTAGACTATAGACTCGACTATAGACTAGACTATAGACTAGATTATAGACTGGACTATTGACTAGACTATAGACTAGACTATTGACTAGACTATAGACTAGACTATAAACTAGACTATAGACTAGACTATAGACTAGACTAGACTATAGACTAGACTATAGACTAGACTATAGACTAGACTATAGACTAGACTATAGACTAGACTAGACTAGACTATAGACTAGACTAGACTATAGACTAGACTATAGACTAGACTATAGACTAGACTATAGACTAGACTATAGACTAGACTATAGACTGGACTATAGACTAGACTATAGACTAGACTATAGACTAGACTATAGACTAGACTATAGACTAGACTATAGACTAGACTATAGACTAGACTATAGACTAGACTATAGACTAGACTATAGACTAGACTATAGACTCGACTATACTAGACTAGACTAGACTTAATCAGACTGGACTATTGCTAGACTATAGACTAGACTATAGACTAGACTATAGACTAGACGATAGAACTAGACTAATAGACTAGACTATAGACTAGACTATAGACTAGACTATAGACTAGACTATAGACTAGACTATAGACTAGACTAAGACTAGACTATAGACTAGCTAGACTATAGACTAGACTATAGACTCGACTATAGACTAGACTATAGACTAGACTATAACGAGACTATAGACTAGACGATAGACTAGACTAGACTAGACTAGAAGACAGACTATAGACCAGACTATAGACTAGACTATAGACTAGACTATAGACTAGACTATAGACTAGACTATAGACTAGACTATAGACTAGACTATAGACTAGACTATAGACTAGACTATAGACTAGACTATAGACTAGACTATAGACTAGACTATAGACTAGACTATAGACTAGACTATAGACTAGACTATAGACTAGACTATAGACTAGACTATAGACTAGACTATAGACTAGCTATGACTAGACTATAGACTAGACTATAGACTAGACTATAGACTAGACTATAGACTAGACTATAGACTAGACTATAGACTAGACTATAGACTAGACTATAGACTAGACTATAGACTAGACTATAGACTAGACTATAGACTAGACTATAGACTAGACTATAGACTAGACTATAGACTAGACTATAGACTAGACTATAGACTAGACTATAGACTAAGACTATAGACTAGACTATAGACTAGACTATAGACTAGACTATAGACTAGACTATAGAATAGACTATAGACTAGACTATAGACTAGACTATAGACTAGACTATAGACTAGACTATAGACTAGACTATAGACTAGACTATAGACTAGACTATAGACTAGACTATAGACTAGACTACGATAGACTATAGACTAGACTATAGACTAGACTATAGACTAGACTATAGACTAGACTATAGACTAGACTATAGACTAGACTATAGACTAGACTATAGACTAGACTATAGACTAGACTATAGACTAGATATAGACTAGACTATAGACTAGACTATAGACTAGACTATAGACTAGACTATAGACTAGACTATAGATAGACTATAGACTAGATATAGACTAGACTATAGACTAGACTATAGACTAGACTATAGACTAGACTATAGACTAGACTATAGACTAGACTATAGACTAGACTATAGACATAGACTATAGACTAGACTATAGACTAGACTATAGACTAGACTATAGACTAGACTATAGACTAGACTATAGACTAGACTATAGACTAGACTATAGACTAGACTATAGACTAGACTATAGACTAGACTATAGACTAGACTATAGACTAGACTATAGACTAGACTATAGACTAGACTACAGACTAGACTATAGACCAGACTATGACTAGACTATAGACCAGACTATAGACTAGTATAGACGACTATAGACTAGACTATAGACTAGACTATATACTAGACTATAGACTAGACTATAGACTAGACTATAGACAAGACTATAGACTAGACTATAGACTAGACTATAGACTAGACTATAGACTAGACTATAGACTAGACTATAGACTAGACTATAGACTAGACTATAGACTAGACTATAGACTAGACTATAGACTAGACTATAGACTAGACTATAGACTAGACTATAGACTAGATAGAACTATAGACTAGACTATAGACTAGACTATAGACTAGACTATAGACTAGACTATAGACTAGACTATAGACTAGACTATAGACTAGACTATAGACTAGACTATAGACTAGACTATAGACTAGACTATAGACTAGACTATAGACTAGACTATAGACTAGACTATAGACTAGACTATAGACTAGACTATAGACTAGACTATAGACTAGACTATAGACTAGACTATAGACTAGACTATAGACTAGACTATAGACTAGACTATAGACTAGACTATAGACTAGACTATAGACTAGACTATAGACTAGACTATAGACTAGACTATAGACTAGACTATAGACTAGACTATAGACTAGACTATAGACTAGACTATAGACTAGAATATAGACTAGACTATAGTATAGACTAGACTAGACTAGACTATAGACTAGACTATAGACTAGACTATAGACTAGACTATAGACTAGACTATAGACTAGACTATAGACTAGACTATAGACTATAGACTAGACTATAGACTAGACTATAGACTAGACTATAGACTAGACTATAGACTAGACTATAGACTAGACTATAGACTAGACTATAGACTAGACTATAGACTAGACTATAGACTAGACTATAGACTAGACTATAGACTAGACTATAGACTAGACTATAGACTAGACTATAGACTAGACTATAGACTAGAATATAGACTAGACTATAGACTAGACTATAGACTAGACTATAGACTAGACTAGACTAGACTATAGAATAGACTATATACTAGTCTATAGACTAGACTATAGCTTGCACATAAAAATAAAAAAAAAATTCTCTAAAAATTTATTAAAAAAATCACATAAGCTTTTGTTGTAAACAAGTTAACCATATAACAACTACAAAAATATTATTACAAAGTAAATGCATTATTATTGTTTGTGCAATTAAATTTTTCTTATAAATTAATTAGGGAACAATTTAATTCTATATAAATTAAATGAGACTTAATAGAATTCCAATTTATTTTTAAAATGTTTTTTCTAATATTCTATATGTGCAGCGATTGTATGCATGATATGAATGAATATCTGAATTGTTTATAAACAAAGAAGGTTATTTACCTCTATCGGTTAAAATTAATCTAACGGGAAGATAAGGGGAATTAATGGTTATTTTTGGAATGTACACACTACAATTAGTAGGTGCGTTTTCGATTATTTCATTAATTTTGTAACCAAGTAATATAAATTCTGAAATTCCAATTGAACTATTGAAAGTCCCAAGAAGGTCTTACCAATTTTCAGAATATTTAACGAAATATTTAATAAAAATTGTTGTTACATATTGGAAATCTGATCCATATGTGATTTTTTAAATAGGGTGCTTCTTGCTGTTCTCCTGAACTGGTTTATTCAACGGGAACCTACGTACAACTAGTACGTAGCACAGATTAGGATTATTGTGAATTCAGAGGGAAGGAACTCTCAATTTTCCAAATACCGTTGGTCTTCAGGAATGGAGGGTACAAATTGAATCTGAACCTTTACTGTCTGGGGATTTATATTGGTATAACATCAGGAAATGTATTGCAGTAAATATGTAAGTAGTTATCAGTTGGGAACGAGTGTCGATCCCACCAATAGTCGATATATAACAAGGCACCGACAATTAGGAAGATGTTCTTAAATTGAGAAAGATTTCCTTTAGACATATAAGAGAAAGTAATAGGCAACAAAATATTGTAGAGACTTCCAGTGAAACGACGAACAAGGTGTCAGTTGTACTACACCGATTCGTACTCCTAATGTTGTTGATCATTAGGCAAAGTGTTGTGACCTCAAGAGGTCGTTCCATTACTACTAGTAGATTTACTTTAGAATGATATCGAAAAGTTTTGCTATAAATACCCAGTGTCTGCAGATAATAAGGAACACTACATGTATTCGAAGAAAGGTCTCATGATTACATCTATCAGTAGGCCGAATTACATTTGGTAACATTTTGAAGTCTGCTGATAACTACGGACTAGAAGGGGAAAGAGCGAGGAAACTATCGTTGAGCGAAGAGTTTAGAAAAAGATACTTAACATTTGGACTATATAAGGGAACACAATTGAAGCTAATACATAGCTTTATAACGATCTGCGATTAAGACTAAATTAAGAATGTTTGGTGACCCACGATTACGAACGCGAATAATTGCACTTGGAACCTTATCTAAAGCTACGATTTATATTCAGAATTTTAACTATATATAGTTCTAAGATTGGAACAGTATTAGGGTTCTAATTACATTTTACTTTAAGACTCAATGAGGACCATAAAAGTGTCAAGCTTGAAGCTTAATTAAGACTTTATAAAGAACTTAATTATCGGGCTGTATAGTAGTCACGACTCAAGTTAAATAAGGACTAGATTAACACCAACAACTGAGACCTTTAATACTTTTTTGGGACCATGCAAAGATCCACAACCATAAGTAATTACAGCTCAAGTTCAATTACTTAACTAGGACTATGCAAAATATCCCCAATCCACAATTTATTTAGACTAGACTATAGACTGACTATAGACAGACTATAGACTAGACTATAGACTAGACTATAGACTAGACTATAGACTAGACTAGAGACTAGACTATAGACTAGACTATAGACTAGACTATAGACTAGACTATAGACTATAGAGAAGACTATAGACTAGACTATAGACTAGACTATAGACTAGACTACAGACTAGACTATAGACTAGACTATAGACTAGACTACAAATTAGACTATAGACTAGACTATAGACTAGACTATAGACTAGGACTATAGGACTGACTGTAGACTAGACTATAGACTAGACTATAGACTAGCTATAGACTAGACTATAGACTTAGACTATAGATTAGACTATAGACTAGACTATAGACTAGACTATAGACTAGACTAGACTAGACATATACTAGACTATAGACTAGACTATAGACTAGAACTATAGACTAGACTATAGCTAGACTATAGACTAGACTATAGACTAGACTATAGACTAGACTATAGACTAGACTATAGACTAGACTATAGACTAGACTATAGACTAGACTATAGACTAGACTATAGACTAGACTATAGACTAGACTATAGACTAGACTATAGACTAGACTATAGACTAACTATAGACTAGACTATAGACTAGACTACTAGACTAGACTATAGACTAGACTATACTAGACTAGACTATAGACTAGACTATAACGAGACTAGACTATAGACTAGACTATAGACTAGACTATAGACTAGGACTATAGACTAGACTATAGACTAGACTATAGACTAGACTATAGACTAGACTATAGACTAGACTATAGACTAGACTATAGACTAGACTATAGACTAGACTATAGACTAGACTATAGACTAGACTATAGACTAGACTATAGACTAGACTAGACTAGACTAGACTATAGACTATAGACTAGCTAGATAGACTATAGACTAGACTATAGACTAGACTAAGACTAGACTATAGACTAGACTATAGACTAGACTATAGACTAGACTATAGACTAGACTATAGGACTAGACTAGACTAGACTATAGACTAGACTATAGACTAGACTAGACTACTAGACTAGACTATAGACTAGACTATAGACTAGACTATAGACTAGGACTATAGACTAGACTATAGACTAGACTATAGACTAGGACTATAGACTAGACTATAGACTAGACTATAGACTAGGACTATAGACTACTATAGACTAGACTATAGACTAGACTATAGACTAGACTATAGACTAGACTATAGACTAGACTATAGACTAGACTATAGCTAGACTAACTAGACTAGACTAGACTAGGACTATAGACTAGACTAGACTAGACTATAGACTAGACTATAGACTAGACTATAGACTAGCTATTAGACTAGACTATAGACTAGACTATAGACTAGACTATAGACTATACTATAGACTATGACTATAGACCGACTATAGACTATTACTATGACTAGGACTATAGACTAGTCTATAGACTAGACTATAGACTAGACTATAGACTAGACTATAGACTAGACTATCGACTAGACTATAGACTAGACTATAGACTAGACTATAGACTAGACTATAGACTAGACTATAGACTAGACTATAGACTAGACTATAGACTAGACTATAGACTAGACTATAGACTAGACTATAGACTAGACTATAGACTAGACTATAGACTAGACTATAGACTAGACTATAGACTAGACTATAGACTAGACTATAGACTAGACTATAGACTAGACTATAGACTAGACTATAGACTAGACTATAACTAGACTATAGACTAGACTATAGACCTAGACTATACACTAGACTATAGACTAGACTATAGACTAGACTATAGACTAGATATAGACTAGACTATACACTAGACTATAGACTAGACTATAGACTAGACTATACACTAGACTATAGACTAGACTATAGACTAGACTATACACTAGACTATAGACTAGACTATAGACTGACTATAGCTAGACTATAGACTAGACTATAGACCTAGACTATAGACTAGACTATAGACTAGACTATAGACTAGACTATAGACTAGACTATAGACTAGACTATAGACTAGACTATAGACTAGACTATAGACTAGACTATAGACTAGACTATAGACTAGACTATAGACTAGACTATAGACTAGACTATAGACTAGACTATAGACTAGACTATAGACTAGACTATAGACTAGACTATAGACTAGACTATAGACTAGACTATAGACTAGACTATAGACTAGACTATAGACTAGACTATAGACTAGACTATAGACTAGACTATAGACTAGACTATAGACTAGACTATAGACTAGACTATAGACTAGACTATAGACTAGACTATAGACTAGACTATAGACTAGACTATAGACTAGACTATAGACTAGACTATAGACTAGACTATAGACTAGACTATAGACTAGACTATAGACTAGACTATGACTAGACTATGACTAGACTATAGACTAGACTATAGACTAGACTATAGACTAGACTATAGACTAGACTATAGACTAGACTATAGACTAGACTATAGACTAGACTATAGACTAGACTATAGACTAGACTATAGACTAGACTTAGACTAGACTATAGACTAGACTATAGACTAGACTATAGGACTAGACTATAGACTAGACTATAGACTAGACTATAGACGACTATAGCACTAGACTATATGACTAGAACTAATTGAACTAGACTATAGACTAGACTATAGACTAAGACTATATACTATACTATAGACTAGACTATAGACTAGACTATAGACTAGAACTCATAGACTAGACTATAGACTAGACTATAGACTAGACGATAGACTAGACTATAGACTAGACTATAAGCACTAGACTATAGACTAGACTATAGACTAGACTATAGACTAGACTATAGACTAGACTAGAGACGAGACTATAGACTAGACTATAGACTAACTAGAGATTAGACTATAGACTAGAACTATAGACGAAGACTATAGACTAGACTATAGACTAGACGTATAGACTAACTATAGACTAGACTATAGACTAGACTAGAGACTAGATATAGACTAGACTATAGACTAGACTATAGACTAGACTATAGACTAGACTAATAGACTAGACTATAGACTAGACTATAGACTAGACTATAGACTAGACTATAGACTAGACTATAGACTAGACTATAGACTAGACTATAGACTAGACTATAGACTAGACTATATAGACTAGACTATAGACTAGACTAGACTAGACTATAGACTAGACTATAGACTAGACTATAGACTAGACTATAGACTAGACTATAGACTAGACTACTAGACTAGACTATAGACTAGACTATAGACTAGACTATAGACTAGACTATAGACTAGACTATAGACTAGACTATAGACTAGACTAAGACTAGACTATAGACTAGACTAGACTAGACTATAGACTAGACTATAGACTAGACTATAGACTAGACTATAGACTAGACTATAGACTGGACTATAGACTAGACTATAGACTAGACTATAGCTTGCACATAAAAGTAAAAAAAAATTCTCTAAAAATTTATTAAAAAAATCACATAAGCTTTTGTTGTAAACAAGTTAACCATATAACAACTACAAAAATATTATTACAAAGTAAATGCATTATTATTGTTTGTGCAATTAAATTTTTCTTATAAATTAATTAGGGAACAATTTAATTCTATATAAATTAAATGAGACTTAATAGAATTCCAATTTATTTTTAAAATGTTTACAATATAGCCATTTATGAAAACCCTCACCCATATTAGGAATGCTGAATAATATATTGTTAGCATTTTGAAAAGGCGTGTAGAAATGAAATTTTTAAAATATGACACTTGATTTTCATTCAAATAGTTTACAAAAATAAGACAGCTGGACTGGGTTTTTCTAATATTCTATATGTCCAGCGATTGTATGCATGATATGAATGAATATCTGAATTGTTTATAAACAAAGAAGGTTATTTACCTCTATCGGTTAAAATTAATCTAACGGGAAGAAAAGGGGAGTTAATGGTTACTTTTGGAATGTACACACTACAATTAGTAGGTGCGTTTTCGATTATTTCATTAATTTTGTAACCAAGTAATATAAATTCTGAAATTCCAATTGAACTATTGAAAGTCCCAAGAAGGTCTTACCAATTTTCAGAATATTTAACGAAATATTTACTAAAAATTGTTGTTACATATTGGAAATCTGATCCATATGTGATTTTTTTAAATAGGGTGCTTCTTGCTGTTCTCCTGAACTGGTTTATTCAACGGGAACCTACGTACAACTAGTACATAGCACAGATTAGGATTATTGTGAAGTCAGAGGGAAGGAACTCTCAATTTTCCAAATACCGTTGGTCTTCAGGAATTGAGGGTACAAATTGAATCTGAACCTTTACTGTCTGGGGATTTATATTGGTATAACATCAGGAAATGTATTGCAGTAAATATGTAAGTAGTTATCAGTTGGGAACGAGTGTCGATCCCACCAATAGTCGATATATAACAAGGCACCGACAATAAGGAAGATGTTCTTAAATTGAGAAAGATTTCCTTTAGACATATAAGAGAAAGTGATAGGCAACAAAATATTGTAGAGACTTCCAGTGAAACGACGAACAAGGTGTCAGTTGTACTACACCGATTCGTACTCCTAATGTTGTTGATCATTAGGCAAAGTGTTGTGACCTCAAGAGGTCGTTTCATTACTACTAGTAGATTTACTTTAGAATGATATCGAAAAGTTTTGCTATAAATACCCAGTGTTTGCAGATAATAAGGAACACTACATGTATTCGAAGAAAGGTCTCATGATTACATCTATCAGTAGGCCGAATTACATTTGGTAACATTTTGAAGTCTGCTGATAACTACGGACTAGAAGGGGGAAGAGCGAGGAAACTATCGTTGAGCGAAGAGTTTAGAAAAAAATACTTAACATTTGGACTATATAAGGGAACACAATTGAAGCTAATACATAGCTTTATAACGATCTGCGATTAAGACTAAATTAAGAATGTTTGGTGACCCACGATTACGAACGCGAATAATTGCACTTGGAACCTTATCTAAAGCTACGATTTATATTCAGAATTTTAACTATATATAGTTCTAAGATTGCAACAGTATTAGGGTTCTAATTACATTTTACTTTAAGACTCAATGAGGACCATAAAAGTGTCAAGCTTGAAGCTTAATTAAGACTTTATAAAGAACTTAATTATCGGGCTGTATAGTAGTCACGACTCAAGTTAAATAAGGACTATATTAACACCAACAACTGAGACCTTTAATACTTATTTGGGACCATGCAAAGATCCACAACCATAAGTAGTTACAGCTCAAGTTCAATTACTTAACTAGGACTATGCAAATATCCCCAATCACAATTTATTTAGATAATTTGAACTAAATAAAGAGCTACGATTGGGACAGAATCGGTATTCTAATTACATTTAGACTAAATGGGGACTATGAGTTCTAAATATATTGTCCGTAATGACTCCTTGAGGATTATAAAAGTTTCAATATTGACGATTAATTATGACTAAAATTAAATTAGGACTAGATTAAGACCAACAACTAAGACCTTTGATACAACATTAGGACAACAAGAGCTGGAAATTATATAGATAATATAAACTAAATAAAGAGATTCGATTGAAACAGAATTAGGATTCTAATTACATTTTATATTTGGACTAAATGAGGACTATGAGTTCTAACTACATTACTCATAAGGTCTCATTGAAGATTATAAAAGTGTTAAGTTTAATTAAGACTTTATAAAGAGCTACGATAAATGTTAAATTAATGGACTATATACACAGAAAAAAATAACAAAAGTTGTTAAGTAATTACACAACATTGTTAACAAATAATTAATATTTACAACCATTGTTCTTATTAAATATGTGTAATTTATATTATATTTATTTAATGATTTTCATTAGTTGATTATCAACTACTAAAATTGTTGAAAATTATTTAAAATTCAAAACGAAATTAGTACTGTATACTTTTAGTTTATATATTTTCTTTTATTTATATATATTTAAAAAAAAAATTATTTTCTAAAAACATTATGTATTCAACCATAGCTGTAAAATAATGATTAATAACACAGAAAAAACTGAAAATGTGTTTTGATTGTATCAAGCAAGTTTTGCACCTATCAACAAAATGATGATATCAATTATGAAATTTGTAAAAAAATATTTTTTTTCCAATTAAAGAAATAATCAAAACAATTAACATCAGTAATTAAATTCAAAATTTAAAATTAGTTAATTCATTAATTGGATAAATTAAATATTTAATAAAATAAAACTTACATTTTAATTAGTTTATTAATCAAATAAATTGAACAGTTTGTTTAAAAATGTATTAAAAATCAATAAAGTCGATGATAGAAACAATCAAAGCATTAATTGAATGCTTACAACATTATGCCTAAAATATTATTGACTATTTGAGAATTATTTTCCGTTATAAATAATGAAATTATTTAAATAAAATATCAAAACAAAAAACCAAAATAAAAAAGTAGGCTGGAAAAACTTTTTCAGGCAATTAAAAAATTAATTGATTTAATTAAAAGTTTAATCAAATTTGTATACTTAGGATCAAAACAATGAGATAATTATGACAATTAAAATATTGTTTAAATTAAAGTTAAAGAAAGAGGAAAACATGTTAATTGAAAATAAACTACCGATAATTTTTTCTGTGAATCGTAATCATTATTAATTAGATTATTTTTATTAAAAATGTAAAATTAATGATTAATTAACTATTATTTTAAATTTTTTTAATTAATTATTGATTACGACTAAAAATAATCAGGGATTAATTGGAATTAATGAAAATAATCAAAAAAAATCAAAATTAATCAAAAAAATAGTTGATTATTTTCAAGGTTTAATTTTGATTATTTTCCATATATTTAGTATAATTTCATCCCAAAAAAAACTCTAAGAAAAATTTAATTATTTTTCCGCTAATCCACTAAAAGTTACGGATTTTTTGAGACCCATTTCGAAAAGACTGCAGTAATTTTTTTCTACTATCTTGTACTGATATGATTTTCAATCGAAATAAACTTGATAAATATATTGCTTTCAATAAAACAGTCATATGTATAATCGAATAGTGTGTAATTTGAAAAACATTTTTCCATTACACGTATTGTAAAAAGACAGAGAATTGTACCAAATATATTGAAATTAATCAAAAATAATCAAAATTAATCCTTGAAAATAATCAAATTAATTATTTGATTAATTCTCATTATTTTTGATTATTTTCATTAATTTTAATTAATCCTGATTATTTTTAGATTAATTTTAATCGTAATCAATTAATAATCAGAAATTTTATACCACACAGAAAAAACTGAAAAACGATTTCAATTACCAAAACCTCGTTTTCAATTATTTTATTTTTTGAAGTTCAACCTATAACAAAAATTGTATATTCAATTACTACTTACAATTGATTTCGTACACAAAATGTTTATATTTTTCTATTTTTGTTGTTGTTAAATACGTATTTGATTATACATTTTTATGAATCAAATACGAAATGAATTGAACCCTTTTAAAAGTTTTGATTAATCGTTTAATTGAAAATTTTTTAAAATTAATTTTTTCTGTGCAGAGAATTAAATAATCATTACGATTATTTTTTAAAAATAATTTAATTGATTATTAATCGTAATCGAAATTTTACAGCTATGTATTCAACACATATTTTTGAAAATTGACATTTGTAATATAAAAAATTTGAAAACCAAAAAATAATAGTTTCAAGACTGCAAAACAATTAAAATCCAGGAATAAAAATGGTAAATTGCATTAAATGTTTTTGTATAAAGAAATCCTCATTTACCGTGTTTAGTGTGTTTTTTCCATTTAAGGGATTGCACTTTTGTTTGAGAAAATGAAGGAATTGAAACATCTGAGGCAAGTTTTGGAAGACAAAGTGCCTTGATGGCCTTGTTTCACGTTAGTATTTTTCATTCATTGGGTAGACTTAAAACGTGACTTCGATGAAGAACACTCAGGTGGCAATTTTTGTACATGGTGCTGCCGGTCAATGTACAAGCAGAAGGATAACATTTAACCATACGAATTTGGACATTAATGCGAGAAGGACCAACATGAATCCCGCCTCACCAATGATCTACTCAAGGGCGTTCTTCGATCTTCTAAAGCCCGCGCAACTACATCACAGCGCTCCGTTGATTCGGCAACAGTACCTAGAGACATATTTGTCTCGAAATACCCAGCTATCAGATCAGCATCCCTCTGGATGAGGAATTTAAAAAGTCAAACGAATCCAATAATTGCCCCGTCAGTTTGAATGACGGCTCTCAGCCGTCAGTCAAGTAATATGTATAAATATGTATCCTGTTGATATAGGAACAGCACCGGGTTGAGTGACGAGAGGTTGAGTGATGGCTCTCAGCCGTCAGTTGAGTAACATGTATAAATATGCGTCCTGTTGAAATGGCAATAGTACCGGGTACTTCCCTGAAGTAAAAGGCATAGGAAATCATTACTAGTCTCTCATCAGGCAAAGAATACTCAATGATGTTCCAGCGAATTTGGGTATAAACCACATCCACTATGTGGATCCTGAAGGAACCTCAACCTCTACAGTTTTGTATATATTCTCGACTGCAATATGTTATATTACAAATATCTTCGTTCTATTAATCTGTTTATTTAATTAAATTATAATTTATCTTATGTAATGTAATCGAATGTTTGTTATTTAATTATGTAATACAGTATTATAAATATTAAAACTATTGTAAAATTTATGTAATTATTAAATAAAATGAAATTAAATAAAAATTTATACTTTTTTATTCTGAAATGAAATTATTAAATAATAACAATATTTGTTAAGCAATATGAAGACTTTTAATTGATGAGTGTCAACAATTTTTTTGTTTAAACATTTTGTTAGAACATAACTGTTGATTGTTAAAAAATTTATTATTCAGTATGACTAATTCATTGTTGAAATTATTTGTTAAGTGTTAACAATTTTAAGCAACAATAATATTTTTTGTATTTACAAAATCCGTTGTTGGTGCCTTTTCAATTAAAAAATTAATTATATTGACGAATTTAGTAATTAATATGACAATTGATTTGTCGTAATTTTTTTCTGTGTATGTAGCTAAGACTCAAGTTATATTAGGACTAGATTAAGACGAACAACTGAGACCTGATATAGAAACTTAATTACGATTCTATAAAGAGCTACAATTGAAGCTAAACTATATTCCATATTGACGAGTCTTTCAGACTAAAATTGAAGGTTATTATCCTTATATAAAGAGTTCCGGTTGAAGCTTAATTAGAGCTATATAAAAACTAAGATTGGAACAGATCTAAGCCATATTTATAGTCCCTGTTGAGTACTAATTGTAAAGAACCACGATTAAAGCTAAACTATGTTTCATATTAACGAGTCATTCAGTCTAAAATTAAAGCAAAATTAGGGCTATATAAAGAGTTTCGGTTGAAGCTTAATTAGAACTATGTATATAAAAAACTACGATTGGAACAGATCTAGGATTATATATATGTTTTATATTTTGACCCAACTACGAAAGAGTTATCATGGTCCCTATTGAGTACCCATTTGGTTATATAGGGAGTCGCTTGTAAGTAATTGTCAAGACTCCACGATTAAAGCTAAACTATGTTCCATATTGACGAGTCTTTCAGACTATAATTGAAGGTAATAAGCCTTATATAAAGAGTTCCGGTTGAAGCTTAATTAGAACTATATAAAGAGCTACGATAGGAATAGAACTCAGATTATAATAACGTTATATATTTTGATCCAACTGATAAAAGCTATATTTAGACTACATAAGAAGCCGTTATAAAAGCAAGATAATGATCCCTATTGACAACTTATTTGGACTATATAGGAAGCCACGATTAAGGCAAAATAATGGATTCATTTGCCTTATATAAAGAGTAAAAAGGTAAATAATTCGATTCATTCAATATATCCGAAAATGTTTACTTATTTTTGGGGAAACATTTTTGATTTGTTTTTAAAAAATCTCTATATATTATATCGCTTAAACAGTAATAAATTATAAGCATTTAGCAACCGATCAAATATAGAACACATACACACACAGATTCCGAACGAAAATTTATATTCAAATTTTATATTATTTATGTTTGTCTAAACGTTTCAATTTAAAATAATTTCTTATCTCTTTTTCCATTAAGTGTAAAAAATACTAGATTTCATACATTAAAGTGTTAAACAAAGCAATTATTTAGTTGTTTAATTATTCATATTTATATAGTTCAAGTGCAAGGTTTGTTTATATAAAGTTTATTAACTTTTTCATGAAATTGATTAAAATAATGAATATTAAATAATGTTTAGTTTAGCTGCTAAGCAATATTTTTAATATTAAACATTGAACTTGAAAATTTTCTATAAATTGCTTCCATTTTACATACAATTAACACCGGCGAATTTTAACTTGACAAGTTGCCACTTTTTCAAAATTGTTAATCATGTACTTACTATATCAGACTTTGATCTTCTGAATTTCTCCTATAATAACAGCACTCAGCTGTTGTATGTCTTAATCTGTTCACACTTTACAATTGTATATGAGTCATTGAACAGATAATAAAAAGAAATATTTTCATTCCCCGACGAGCGAGATCTCCTAATGATCTTCATGTTTAAAAGTATTTCAAGTACAACGATGATTTGTTAAAGTTTATTATGGTTAAAAGAATTTCAGGAATGTTTGATGAGTTCTCTTGTGTTTTTTTTTCGCAAAACATATTTGTACGTAGTGTTATTTTTGCACAAAAACAATAAAAACAATATTATTTACCTTAAACTTGAAATGAAATTACTCATGGTAATCATGGACTAGTGAGGGAGGTAAAGGAATGTAAGCTTTTATGAATAGAATATGAATATGAATAGAAACTTTAAAGAAAATTCTCTATAAAAAGAGAATACATATTATAGTCCAGACTAAAGTCCAAACTATAGTCTATACTATAGTCCAGACTATAGTCTATACCATAGTGCAGACTATAGTCTATACTATAGTCCATACTACAGTCTATACTATAGTCCATACTATAGTCTATACTATAGTCCATACTATAGTCTATACTATAATCCAGACTATAGTCTATACTATAGTCCAGACTATAGCCTATACTATAGTCCAGACTATAGTCCATACTGTAGTCCAGACTATAGTCTATACTATAGGCAAGACTATAGTCTATACTATAGTCCAGACTATAGTCTATACTATAGTCCAGACTATAGTCTATACTATAGTCCAGACTATATTCTATACTATAGTCCAGACTATAGTCTATACTATAGTCCAGACTATAGTCTATACTATAGTCCAGACTATAGTCTATACTATAGTCCAGACTATATTCTATACCATAGTCCAGACTATAGTCTATACTATAGTCCAGACTATAGTCTATACTATAGTCCAGACTATAGTCTATACTATAGTCCAGACTATAGTCTATACTATAGTCCAGACTATATTATATACTATAGTCCAGACTATAGTCTGTACTATAGTCTATACTATAGCCTATACTATAGGCCAGACTGTAGTTTATACTGTAGTCCGGACTATAGTCTAGAATATAGTCCAGACTATAGTCTATACTATGGTCCAGACTATAGTCTATACTATAGTCCAGACTATAGTCTATACTATAGTCCAGACTATAGTCTATACTATAGTCCAGACTATAGTCTATACTATAGATCAGACTATAGTCTAGGCAATAGTCTAGAATATAGTCCAGACTATAGTCTATACTATGGTCCAGACTATAGTCTATTCTATAGTCTATACTATAGTCCAGACTATAGTCTATACTATAGTCCAGACTATAGTCTATACTATAGTCCAGACTATAGTCTATACTATAGTCCAGACTATAGTCTATACTATAGTCCAGACTATAGTCTATACTATAGTCCAGACTATAGTCTATACTATAGTCCAGACTATATTATATACTATAGTCCAGACTATAGTCTATACTATAGTTTATACTATAGTCCAGACTATAGTCTATACTATAGTTTATACTATAGTCCAGACTATAGTCTATACTATAGTTTATACTATAGTCCAGACTATAGTCTATACTATAGTTTATACTATAGTCCAGACTATAGTCTATACTATCGTCTATACTATAGTCCAGGCTATAGTCTATAATATAGTTCAGACCATAGTCCAGACTATGGTCTATACTATAGTCCAGACTATGGTCCATAATATAATCTATACTATAGACCAGACTATATATATATATAGTCCAGATTATAGTCCAGAATATGGTCTATACTATAGTCCAGACTATAGTTCAGACTATAGACCATACTATAGTCTATACTACAGTCCAGCCAATAGCATACTATAG